>NW_007578585.1:159850-236687 GCF_000690725.1 Stegastes partitus
TTTTTGTGTTGCATTAACATATACGGTGCAGCACAGGAATGATGTGTATATGTTTGCAGATGTGTGCTTGCATCTGTGTTTATATCTGTGTGTGTGTGTGTGTGTGTGTGTGTAGGCGTATATGTTGTGTTTTTAGCGTGTGAATGTATGTAAGTCTTTAAGTGTACGTTTGATCGGTTTAGTGCGATATGTGGTTTAGTGTGTACATACAGTGTAAGCATGTGTGTGTGTGTGGAGTTTTATAGAGAGGAACTGTGTGTGGGGGAGGAGAATGTGGAAGTGAATTATGCCTTTTTCAGAGGGGAGGGGTGCATATATGTATGCGTGTATGTGGGGGGATGGGCGACTCATACACTGTATGTTCACTAAGTATGTGTGGGCTGGTTTGTGGTGTGTATGTGTGCGTGTGTGTGTGTGTGTGTGTGTGTGTGATAGAGAGAGTGTTAGCAAATGTATGAAAAGGAGAAAATGCATTTTATGATACCCATTTTTGTGCACACAAACCCCTGCAGTGTGTGTACGTGCATTTTTATGTACCGGTCTCAAATGCATGTGTGTGTTTGGACCGTATACATGCGCTCGAACGTGTTTATGTGCGGCTGTGTTGCCATATAGGGTATAATTATGTGTGTGGCTGCAGGTACTTTATGTGTGTGAGCAGATTTTTACATTTGATATGCATGTGTGACCATCTGTTTAAGTGTGCTGCGCGTGTGTGAAGCAGTGACATGGGAATGTGTGTGTGTGTGCATGTGTGTTTGTATGGGTGGAAGAGCACCTCTTTGTTTGTGTGCATCTGTGTACATGTATGGAAATGTCAGTCTGTCATTCAAGATCATCCGGACAGGAATGAAATCAACATTCTGAGTGCTTTGCTTTGCACTGAATGGCCTTTTTCTGTCACAAAGGCTGCTTCATTGTTTCATAAATCTCGAGAGATCCTTTCTGAATTATCATTTTGTCCATAATTGAAATGAGTTATGAAATGTACAACTATTCACACTTCTTCTGAACCTGAATTCAGATCTGTATTGAAACCTGCTAGAGTTAAAATGAGCACAGTGCAGCCCGATCGACTGAATGACTGCAGCTTTGCAAGGATCACAGCTAAAGTTAGGCAGTAAATAATACTGACTAACATGTAGCTTAAACATTTGCTGTTTGAATCCCTTTTCTCTGGGGAGAGAAAAGGGATTCAAACAGGAACAGCACTGAATTGCAGTGATATGAGTGGAATGAATACAAGTAACTTAACGTCAATGTGAGAAACTACACAGCAAGTCTGTCTATACTGAAACCTCCTCTTCCCTCCAGTGTGTCTGTGTCAAACAGTCATTTTTTAAAGCCCATGATTTGTCATTGACTAACACCTCATGGAGCCTGCCTTACTTCTACAGTAACTTTGCACAGACAAACCGAACACTGGCTCTTCAGAAGGACTTTCATGTTTTTACGTTGAAGTGGCAGCCACTGTAGGTTCTCCTACATGCTTGGAAAGGGAGGGGTATTTAATTGGTCGCATTCTGCAACCCCACAGCAGAACTAAATCCTGCACACTGGCCCTTTAAAAGTATACCATGCCTTTACTCCTTTCTATGTCGGCTTCTTCAGGCTTTTCCCTCCTTTCAGTGCGGCTGTTCAGAACAACTATAAACACATTCGATTTCTGACTTAAAGCAGTGTTTTTTGGGCTTGATTTAGCAAAACATTTCACACCAACCATTTAGCATGTTGTAATTCAAGCAGTTCGAGAGAAAACAAGACTTCTGCACACTGTCCTGCCTCTGTGGTCATAACATGTAGCTTGTGACAAGAGGTTTTAGCCAATCACAGAGCTTTTTACTCAGGTGAGAAAGTATAAATAACAATGTGTTGGTGCTGCAGTGGATCAGATGGAGGACTTTCACTCAGGAGAATGCGGTTTGAATTTCAAGAATTCCTCTGGTGTGTTTTCCAGTTCTGGTGTTGTTTGTTTGTTTTTTTTACTTTTACCTTTTCCAAACTTCTGCCTACTGCAGCTTTAATAACTAGGTTGAAGGCCATAATCCTGCACTAAAGGGTCATGTTACGCTCCAAAAGAACTTCCTCTTTCAACATATAGTTCAACCTCTTGGGCAGTTACAAAAATGGCCAAGTGCAGCCTCCAGGATTAGAATTGTACAGGGGTGCAGGTTTCTGAAAGCACCCTACAAACTGCTCTGATGAAGCCTAAGGTACAAAACTCCAAAGCACTGACTGGCTTAACTCTCTGATGATGTCCAGAACAAGAACTTCCACTTTAGCCACTGACACACCACTGCTGCTGGTAATGCTTTGAAGTTTACCAGCTCTGCTTTAAGAGGAAGCTCAGGATGTGGTGATCAGAAGCTGCCCAAAGATCAGTGTCTGTAGTAGTGTCTGTACAGTCTGCAACACAGGGTCAGTGGACCAGGATCAGTAAACACATGCTGACAAACACAAGTCAGAGCAGAAACGTTTAACCACAATAAAACACAAGGCATCATCTCATGCTGGGTTTAGGTTTCACAACTGGCCTGACATTAACCACACCCAAAAAATATAGCACATCTGGGCCGAAAATGGGTGTTGGCTGTTGTTTTTTTTTTGGTTTTTTTTCATGTAGAATTTCACAGTGGCTGACAACGGATGCTGCATCACTGAAAAGAATTTTTGACAAATCACATGATAATTTTTACCAACATGTTCTGTGACAAGCAAAAGATAAAAGACAGACAACTTGTAGTGTTGTGAAAGTCTGACATCACACAGGTCTCCAAACACAGTAGGCCAAAGCTCTGATTAATTGTAATCAATTTCTAGTCTGTTATTCTTCTCTGCCAAGTCAGTAAAATTTAAACCTCTATAATTACCTAGCACAATAACCATCTTATCAAACTACACTATTTTGCAGTCTGAACCTTGCATTAGAGCTTCTCCTTGTGAAGACACATTGTGGACAAGTGCAGCCCTAATCAGCTTCATCTCATGGAAATCTTGCTTCAGTCTCTTGCTGAGGAAACAGCAGCTGGCATTAAAATAATGACATAATCACAGTGGAGGACTGAAGAGAGCCACTGAGAGTGTTCTGCACAAACCATAAGCTGAATTTTTATCACACCTCAGCCACATAAATCTCAAGGACACTCCTGTCTGAGCAGGATTAGGTGGTCGTTTTGATGCCGGCATTCACGGAGGCAGAATGTATGTCATTAGGTCCACATATGACTGTTGTTCTTTGTCTTCATGTTGGTGCAAGAAAAGTATGTAATCAAGAGAATACAGAGCAACAATAGTGTAGTTCCAGCTTGATAGATGGACCTGCAGTCTCTTCAGGGCTTTGTGCTGCCTCCAGCTCTCAAAAGCTCTCTAGAGATCCATGGAGGAGGCCTGGCTGGCAGATAGTTGATCATGGATCCAACGCCACGACCCACGTCTGGGTCAGCTCAGACAGAGGAGGGAGGAAGACAAAAGAAGAGAAGCACAAGTTTAGTTTTCTTTTGTGGGGTCAGAATTAGACAACCTAAAACACAGACTGGCATGAGCCTCACAGGACGTCCTGTTTGTAAGTCCTGCGGCATAAGAATGGCCTCTTTCCTCCACCTATTTGTATGTATTTACTCTGTAACCTCCAAGTGATCATCATCCTGTAGGTTCACTGTTGTGGTTTCTACCATGGTTTCTGTGGTAATGTGTCTGAACCCAGCTCTATTTAAATGAATCCACTGTGTGATTACAATAGACCCTTTTAACAGCAATCATTACTTGTCAAAGCAGTGAATGCACTTGCGTAAATATTAACATTAGCATCCCATTACTATCTACTACTATCACGTCTACATACTACATCTCTGGTATTGTCATCAGACATCTCTGGAACTGGTCATCTAAGGCCTTTTACACAATATTAAGGATATTTTTCTTTGCTGGTGTCTTACCCCTCCATTTAACTAATTTAACAAAGCAGGGGAAATCTGTAACACAATAGAAAATAGTCAGTAAACAAAGCTAACGTCAAAAACTGTTAAAAATTTTGATTTTTTTTGCCCAATAGGCTGTAATACACTTTAAAAAGGGAACATTTGTGACCGTTGTTAATGGTAGTTTGTTTTTGAATAAAACTAAAACTTTACCTGTTTTGTTAAATGAAAGATAATTACTCTTAAAAATCACTAAAGGAAAGTATTCATTTATATGCTAACCCTAAAACAAACAAACTTTATTTTTTGACATAGTATTTTGTTCTTTTACAGCATGTGACCATAAAATTACATTGTTTTAGTGCATTTAAATCAGCTACAAAATCACTATTTTACAGGTATTTGCCCTTATTTGAAAGAAAAAATTATATATATGTGGAATTGAATTTTTTATTATTATTCTACATTATTTTTCCTGTCTTGTTAAATTACAGGTAATAAGTATTATTTACATGTTAACTGTAATAAAGTGTAATTTAAAAAAAAAAAAGACTACAAATTAGGCCAGAACTGTATGAAAACGTGTCTATGTCAAAAATATGTATTTTTACAAATAGCAGTTTATTCTTTTTTTAAAAAATCAGCTAAAAATGTAAATATTTTACATATATTTTACGTTATTTTTCAACATTTTTGGTTTTTGAACATCATAGTATTTCATCGTTTTTTAACGTTTTTTTTGTGACACTCTTGCTGCCAGTTTTGACAGTTTTTTCACTAATTATTTCCTAATTGATTGATTAATTGAACAGTGCACAGAAACACCTGGCTGGACCTTTTGGACGCTCTCCCCCTCTAGATGGAGCACATGCTGCCTTTCAATCCGTCAACTCGTCAAGTTAGACGTAAACGGATACAGCAGTGTCGGGTACTACCAAAATAAAACTACAGCGAATGGCGACTTCTCCAACAATAAATCCCAAAACAGCGTCGAATATCAATATTGATGATTGCAGAAATTTTACAAATAATTTTAACAAGTTCCTTTGTCGTCTCCAAGCTGCAGTTTTCCTCCTGACAGCGGTGATGATGTTACTTAATGGGGACAAGTACATCCGTGTGTGTCGTTGATAAGCGCCGCTAGCTTGTCGGAGCAGCTCTTTGTATGCCTGCTCCTCAGCACCGAGCACACCGAGCAGCAGCAGCAGCAGCAGCAGAAGCGGCGGAGGAGCGTTAAAACACCGAGTCCCAGGCAGGGACAGACACACCGACAGGGTTCGACACCGTCCCCCCCTGTCTCGAACAACACACCGCGGCTGGATACCACCGACTAAAAGGAAGGGGAAAAAAGCTTTTATTTTTTAAAGCCCACCGTTCGCCCACCCCCCCTCCTCTCTTTTAACGTTAACCGGGAACTTTGCTCCTCAGAGCGGCACTTACCGGAGCCGGTGTGTAGAGAAGAGCATCAACTTAACTCACTCTCAAAGCTCGGTTTAAGCTAACTTCACGAACTTATCTTTAGCTTTTTTTTTTCTTGTTTCTGTGTGAGGGACTCGTTACGAACCTTTCTGTTATTTTTTTGAACAGTTAGCTTAGTTTTAGTGGCTCCTGACGAACACAGAGGACGGACAGACATAAAGAACAGGCGGAGAAGTGGATGTATTTTCAGCCATGGATGTAACCGTTTACCCGCCTCCTCCTCAGTCTCTGGCCGCCTCGGACCACACCAGGCTGGGGCAGCTCTCCTACCCTGACCCGGCCTTCGGAACCAGCAAGGTAAAGACCACCACCAGGGGAAAAAAAACCCCTACATTTCTGTTCCCCTCCTCTGACTGTCTTGGCTATCTTTCCTCGATGTGTGCTCGTTTTTTCTTGCCCTGCCAATTAAGTGTTAATTAATTGCCTTATTAGGCTCCAGTTAATTAACGCAGCTGTTGAAGGTAACTACATTTCAGTCTCTTTTCGTCAAATCCCCTCACTAGATGATACACAGCCTGTAATTTTACCCCGAGTTTTGTCTCCACTCTTGTAATCACACCTATAATTAAAACTTCACCACCGGGTAACAGAAATGCAATCAAGTTTAAATATGTTCCACGTTTTCGCTCCAAACTGAAGAGATGCGGTTAGACTGAAGTACACGGCGAGCAGAAGTGAGAAGAACATGCACAGCTCATCTTTTGTGATGCTTAAAAATAGTTGATTTACTGTATCTGATGCGTACCTCTTGTTATGCTTTAGTTAAATGGTGTTTGGGAAGCTCTGTTGGCCCTCCAGCCCAAAGCCAAAGGTCAGGGTCAGATTCACAACTGGACCCAGCAGTGTCTCCCAATAAGACACCTCTTAAACAGGATGGATGAGTCCTCGGATCACAAGTAATTTTCAATACATGATTAACTATCTGTCTATGCAGAGGGATGCTTCTCAGAGTGAGCTGTCTGGCTACCATGCTCATTTGACAGTGATGAATTGCTTAATTATTTAATTAGGTTTCAGCTGATGAGTGCAGCCAGTAGAGTTAACAACAGATTATTAACCTCTCTTCAATCTTAGCGCAATATAATGGGTTCATTTTGTAGTGTGGTAGTGTTAAATGTTGAAATTAACACAGGAATGTACCATCAGACTCGTTTACCTGCAAAATCATGGCAAGCCGCATCTCTCAGTTTAATTTTCAGTTATGTTTAATTAGGTTGATTGAAATGATACGTAAATATGTTTATGCTGCTAAAGAATGGAAAGCAAAATAGTCGGAGTATCCACGTCAAAATCTTCTCTGAATTCAAAAGTGAGTGCGGTAGTTTTAATTAATGGACAAAGGCTTATTTAAATATATAGTACGTGAGGGAACAGCAAAAGCAGCCCTGTGACCTTTGAGGGACCACAACCATGATTTAAGCCTCGACTTCTGCTTTGTTAACTCTGAAGTGACTTAACCGAACTCTGTCGCATAACTTTCTGCCCTTTTGCTCGCTGTTTTTTAAATCCTAATCTGTCTCATGTGTCATGGATTTAGTGGACTGAGGAATATCGGAGTATACTGTCATCACTGGCTGTGTGGCGCACAACTTTGTGATTGATTGGATTATTCACATGTCGGTTGTCTGATCCTTCACTGCCTGCTCTCTGTTCACTCACTAAATCACTGTCAGGATGGGATGGTAGTCCTGCTCTCATCAACAATGTGCAGTGTTGTGATTACAAAACTTTACCCTCCAAAGAAACCCGCTGGGATCAAACCTTTCGCCAGCAAGCGTCTGCATAAGTGCTGTAGTGACTTTAGCAGCATATTATATATAAGGTTTTGGGTGTGTATTGTGTTATGACTGGTTTGCTGATGTACAGAATTGTTTACCTACATCTGTTAGAACAATTAACTTATACAATAGTTGGGAACATTAACTACCAATAGTCTATTAAACTTAAAAGAAACACACTTTTTTGACCATTATTAACTTTTAGAGTGCCCACTTTAGCTTTAGCGTCAGCGTTGGATAATTAGCTAGCTTTCAAAATTCACAGGCATTTTCACAATTTTATGCTGTAGTGTTCATCAACACCACGTTTTAATTTCTTGGATGGAAGCAAGGTTAGTTTTGAAATCTGCGCATCCCGTTCGGGCGACCAGCAAAAAGACCTGTAACTTTATCTCATTAAGCTTCACCTGGTGATGCAACAAATCTACAGCACATTTGTTTTTACAGTCGATTACACTCCCTTGTGGACACATTCAACTGCAGAAGCCTAGTTGTTGGTATTGGTGTTAGACTTCTTTCTAGTCCCCTTGGATTCTATTTAGAAGACAATTTCCATACATGCACAGTAGGTCAGTGTCTATTTTTTCCCTACAATAACAACACAGCCTTTGTAGTGTGGTTGGGTTGCATGTCCAAAGAGGGTTCAGCGTGGTCTCTCGTGGAGTTAGGCAAATGACAAAAGTTACATCACTCTGAAAACTCTGACTCCAGTAAACCGTTGTGTACTGACTGGAAGTATAACACGGAAGTAACACCTCACACCCTTTGTCGAATATTTTCTCTGCTAATTATTTAGTTGTTTGGTTTAAAAACAACAACATAAAAAAGTCAGTACATCGCGAAAAATGTTGGTCAGTGTTTTCCAAAGGCCAAGATAATGTTCTTTAAATGTTTTGATTTGTCCACGACCCAAAGATATTCAGTTTACTGTCATAGAGGAGGAAGGAAACCAGAAAATAGTTAAAGAGGAGGAGACAGGAAGAAGCTGAAATGAGAGAATTTAGATTTTTTTTTTTTTTGGCAAAACAAATAAACTAATGAGTTGATTATCAAAATGGTGTAAAATTAATTTGAAAGTTAAAAGCTCATGGATTATTCAAATCATCTTTGCAGCTTTAGTCTTTAGCTGCTTTCTTGTAGGAGACTAAAGAAAGCATACGCTGGAATCTGAGAATCTTGATCTTTCTTGGTAAACAAACTCATACCAATGACTCAATTATCAAAGTAGTTGGTGATCGATTTAATAGTTGACGGCAACTCGATCCGTCGTTGCAGCTCTATTCATGAGAGGTTGATATATTTTTAATCAATTAAATTAGTAACAGCAATTAATTGACTGACAGTTAGTCACTAAAATCTTTCGTCCGTATACTTTATGTAGTAATACGTTCCACAGTGCGGTGTGCAAAAGAAATGAGGTTGCCACAGCTGGAAGTGAAATAAAGCGGAGAGAAGGCGAAACATACATTTTAGCAAAACCATGTTGTTAGATTAAATTGACAATATCATTCTGAAGATTCATTGATCTCTACAGTGTAAAAACTGCACATTATGACACTATTGTACATACTGGATGCAGGTTGTATGCAATAGAAATTGGGACAAAGCAGTTGACCCTTTCCAAGGTCTGTCATTCACTGTGATCTCTGACCTGAATACATGTTGATTGGGCATTAATAAAAAAAAAGATTGCATCCATGCCTTTATTAACTCGATTATTTTCTGTGTTGGATGGTGAAACTCACTGTGTTGTACACCAAGCTGCAGCTTTTAAGCTCTGAATCACACAATGCGTAGAAAGGCTCTATACTGTTGCTGTTGTTGCCAGTGAGTGGGTTTGTTTCAGAAAGAGGGAAGGAGAGATAGAAGATAGAGGCTGTGGATGTGGAGAGAGTGCAATCAGTGTGGTTGGGGGTAGGGACTGGATATAGAGAGAGAGAGAGAGAGTAAGAGAGGGTTGTTGGGGGTAGGGATGTTGTAGATGAGAGAGAGAGAGAGAGAGAGAGAGAAAAAGAGTGACAGAGAAAAAAAGAGAGAGAGAGTAGTGGGGGTTGGTTCACCAAGGTTTGTACTATATTTCTCTCTGTGTGTCTTTTGATTCACGGCTCTGTCGGCCTGATAGACGAGATCATATTACTGCATGGGGGAGCAGAGAAGGAGAGGGAGAATGTAGAGAAAAAGGAGTGGAGGGAAAGGGAGAGAGGAGAGGAAAGTAGGAAGCAGCGAAGAAACAAAATGAGACGAAGGAGAGAGGAAAAAAAAAAAGAGGAACAGTGTGTAAGCGAGCTGCGAGGGGAGGGGTGTGTCCTACAGATGTGTTAATTTAAAGAGGTAATAACAGTGCTGGCCTACATTTTCCATTTCAATTAAGAAGAAAAAAATCTCTGCACAGTTACCACTGAGAAGGCAGTATTTCACTGCATATTATGCCCATAATTAGGATTTATGGTAACCAGTCTTACATTAATTAGTCTTTTGGGTACATATATTAGCTTCTTGAATCAGAAATGAGTGTGGTGACTGTATTCAGCAGTTCAACCCCTCAGATCCAGGTCTGTGCTAAAGCTGTCAAACTGCAGCCTTTCTTCAAAATATACTATATTTCAAATTTCACTGCGTCTGAAGAAACCTTAAAGAAAAGGAGATAACATTTGTCTTTGTACACAGACCACATAAATCCATTCTTTGTCACTGATATAGGTTTTATGATTATGTAGGTGAATGACTGTGTGGTAGAACAGATGTATGGAGTTAAAAGTGGTAAATTAAAATCTGAATGAACTGTGGGTTAAAGCAACTGCCACACACTGATTTGACTGCCCTGGCTGTACTGACATTACACATACATACACAGAAATCTCAGTATCATATGTTTTGTTTTGTAGGAACCATCGTGCTGCCTGGATTATGTTTTTCCCCACATAATGAGGAAACCTTGTTAATGACTGCATTTGCCGAGGCAATGTAGCTACTGAGCGTTTCCAGTAAATGTTCACACGGTAACATATTTCACTTGTCTTCCTGCCGTATCTGCTCTAGCAATGCAAATATGATCTGCATGTAGAAACTGAAGCATTAGTTTTTCATGGTTATTCTTTGCTTGTCACAGCACTTTGGCCACAATCACATCTGACTTCAAGCATGAGTCAGGAGGAGATGACTTTATATGAACATGTAATCAAAACTGCAGTCCTTTCCAAGTCTCAGCCAAATGCACTTGCATTAAATGGAACCGCGCTGATGTAAACCTCACACTCGCGCCTGAAAGTCCTCCATTGTGTATGCTCGCCATCCACCCTACACCTCCCTTCACTTGACTTGTGTGCAGTGCAAAAATGCAGCACTTACAGCACGTACACTGGAAAACATGTTTCCAGGAAACGCCGTCCAGGTTTGACGTCTCTTTGAAATGGAATTGGCAAAACAAATTAGAGGAGCTGCAGTCATTAGTGATAATTAATTGATTAGTTAATCAACAGAAAATTAATTCTTAACAGGTTTTTATTTTGTATTCAAACAAAAATGTCAGTTTTATGACTCCAGCTTCCTGAGTTCAAACATTGCCTACCTATTTTAATATAATAATTGAATATCTTTGATTTGCTTTGAAAAACGTTGGTCATACAAAAGAAGACATTTGACATAAACTTGGGATGTAGGAAATTGTACTTGGCATTTTTCACAGTTTTCTTATGCTTAATAGACCAAATACTTTAAAACAATAAACTGAAAACATAGTTTGTGGATGTGGATTTTAGTGAAAATAATCTTTTTTTTTGACAAACTACTAGTGTACAATATTAGTGTAAATTGTACATGACAAGGTTGACAAAATTATGTTGTGTTTAATGTCCAGTTTTAGAATTCCTTTTTTGTCTGGTTGTAGAGCTTTTATTCTTATTCTTCTGTTCTGTCCCTTACCCAGACCGCCCATTCTCTCCAATATGTTCTACCAGTTAGATGCTTTAGTTTACATGTTCTGTAATTTGCTGAAGGAAATGGTTAATGTTCAGATCTAGCAGTCCAACTGAACAAGGTGGGGGTAGAAATCCAGGCGAAAAGGAAGGTCTGTCTGGGAAGCTCAACCCCAAAAAGTATGCTGAGTAGAATATCTGTGTAAATCCACAGATTACAATCAGTCAGGTTTTCTTGGCGTAAGAATTCGAGCTCTGCCCCACCCATTGTCGCTTTACCTGTAAAGTGGAGTTTGTACAGCATTGAACTCCAGCTGATAGATAGCAGCATGTATTTTAATTGCTGCAACAACGTGTGCTGTAGGACAGATTTCTCTTGTCTTCTCCGTGGAAGTGCATTTTTTTCGTGATCAAAGAAATTTAACAGAAAAGTGTCAGGCTGGTTGTGTCTGTGATCAGCCTATTGTTTTTGATGCCTTTGCATAGTTAAGTCACATCGGGAGCTAAATGAATGGATGAACAGAAGTACGCTCTGCTGACGGGATGTTGGTGCTCATAATGAGTCTCTACAGATGAGAATATGAGCAGTTCGTTTGATGCAAAAGTGAATTAATGGTAGGCTTGCATACCATGAAGAGATTTTAAGTGTCTATTTAAGATGATTCTGTGTTTGTGGTTGAACTGTGCACATAAATTTTTATGCTTTCTTAACTTGTGGCCCTGTTAAAGAAAGAAAAACCAAGATGGGATAAATCAGAGAGGGCAGGAATGAAAGGAAAGAGGGACAGAGACAGAAAGAGAGGGAGAGGGAGAGAGAGAGAGGGCCTAATGTAAACATAATGATTGTGAAAGCTGGGTGAGGTATTTCTAAAGCAAATACAGAGGAAGAAGGAGCATAGAGGATCGAGAAGAGGGCACGAGAAAAGAACTGCGGAATTTAGATTGAAGGAAAACTAAAGGAAATCTGCAAAGTTGTCAGGGGACAGGGTGAGGTTTGAAAAATGTAGATAAGTACAAAATGGACAGAAATAAGAGAACGTGAATAGCAGAAGATCATAAGGGTTTAGTGTTAAGCGGTCACACAGCTATAATCAGAAGTCATGAACTGTTTTCAGATCATGCAGATCATGGTATTAATTCAACAGTTATGGTGGTTAATTTACAGTCAGATACGTACATGGCCCTGGTGGAGCATCGTCAGTGTTCATTTAGCTTACATGCTAACTGAACAAAAGCAGAGTTTGGCCCTGTTCATTCTCTATGGAAAATGGGGAAAAAAAAAAGAAATGTTGAAAGTTGGAAAACTTTTACCAAATGCAAGTTCATGCAGTCTTCACCTGCAAGCTCTGCAGTTCTCTGCAGTGATGGGACAACTAGTGTAGTCTATTTTCAGCATGTCACAGCTGTAAAATTACAGGTGTAAATAAATTCAGTGCTGGCTGAATTGCACTTAGCTGCTTCAGTTCCAGGGCCGTGATATTGTTCATGCTGGTTCATTGTCACAGTGTGATGACTTACAGGGACACTAAATTAGAATAGAACTATTGTTAATTTTATTAGCAACACTTCATTAGAATGCCTGCTGTGATAAAGGCCTCTTTTAGTTACTGGCAGAGCTTTTTGGCATGTCCCTCGCCTTCAGATTTACACCAAGACAAAATGCTGCTTGGCATTAAATACTTGGAGAAAATCATAGGATGCTTATTGATGCAGTGTTTGCTAACAGGCAAAGACTTGTCAGCAGTGTAGCAGGATGTGTAGCATGATATTACTGAAAGGGTTGCATCTGATTTTTATTTCAGGTCAGAGGTGTCAAACTATTAGCCAAAACAAAATTATATTTCATTAACTCAGTTGTAACTTTGAAGCAACATACATTCAAGATCAAGACAGTTAAGATTGTCAAACTACATTAAAGCCTAGTGGGAGAAATGGCACTGTTAGCCTGCAGTGAGCTGCATGAGTGTGACCCTTGCACTCTGATGTGTGATTACACCACAAATGTCATATTTCTTCCCATCGTGGCAGCACAAACTATAGCAGACATGACTGTTATTCTGTATTTGTTTCCAACTTAAGTATATTATTGCATATATGCTAATTGTAGAAATTGTGTAATTAAGAAAATGAGACCAAATCTGTGATTTCGCAAATTCTTTGGTGTAAATGTGTGAACCCAGCAGCACCACATTCTCTTCAGCAGTTAGCATAGCTAACAATTTATTGATCAAAATAGAAAACATTACACTTCATAATGAGTTGTTTTCATAACACAAGGGCTGAGTCTGGAGTGACTTGCAATATAGTCTGCATGCTGACTTTGAGAAGATGTGGTTTAGTGGCTTTACCAGGTTACAAGCTTCTGTTAGTGATAGCAGCTCAGCCTTTGTACTTCTAATGTGTGTGTTTATATTCTCTGGTATCCCAGTGAACAAAGAGGGAAATAACTGTTGATTGGCATTATGTATTATAAGATTGCAAATCAGTCCCATATTATGAATAGTGTCTAACTGGTAGAGATGGTTTGGTGGTATTTCTGTGGGATAGTTGTGTCACACACTTTGTATTTGACTTAATAATATCCCTCATTTGATAGTCTAATTGATCAACGATTAATCTTTTGCATCCAGCCTACAAACTGTGCTACAGGGCAGGGTTGAACGATTTGGGAAAAACCCAAATTGTGTTTTTTTTTTCTAACAGAAAATGTGATTTGATTTGTATTCTATTTTTTTTTTTTTTTCAAGTCAAGCTTCATTCAGTTTTCACTGCGTAAGAAAAAAACATGATGGAACATTCTCACATGAGATACCATCAAAAGTCACACAAAGGAAACGCTGTGAATTTGTAAAACCATTGACATGACAGTTTAATCCCTGTGTCAGATACGCTGCATAATGTATATTCTAAATTGCAGCTTTTGTGAACTGCATTGTTTCAAATTCTGGTTTAGATTTGAATGGATGAATTTTTCAGCCGAGTAGAAGCAACAGGTTTCATACCAGCCTAAACTAATTGGGCAAACACACCAGGGTTTGTTGTAACCGAACCACACAGGTTATGTATAAGAACACTGTAAGTCACCTTGGGGGACAGAATATTTTCATCACAGCCTATTCTCTTCGAGCTTAGTGTATACCTACAGGGTGCATACTCTGTGTTCATGTAATAATAAATCTGCTCCACATGAGTTGGCCGACTTAACTTACAGTATATTGTGATCACTGGCAAGTAGCCATGGCATAAACAGGATGATCCTCTCCGCTATGAAAAATAATGCACTCCTCACCAAACCCCGACGGCAATATTACCATTTTTAAAGAACAATTTTTGTCAGTCAGGATTACAAAAACGAATTAATATGGATTTGTCAGTGGATTTGAAATGACATGTCATGCATCAGGCAGCGATATGTAAATGCCTTGTGGTAATGGGTGCTTTTATAGAGGCACAGAGTGGGAACCTAACCGACTGTAATAACACTAAAGCAATTGGCTGAACTGCTTGAATTGTTCTTGTGATAAATCAGCAGTATTCTGACAATTTGGTCACAGCTATTGAAAAAGATGTACAGTACATCTACAGTTATCTTATCCTATGGCCCTTTCCCAGCCGTTTATTTATTTATTTTTTTTGTATCACATACTTCCATTGTCCCCTCCACCAGTTTTCTAACCTGCCAAAGTGTCGGCATTTCATCTAATTATCTATCAGAACACAACCAGTCAATCTGTCTGTCCGTCTGTCCATGTTGGCCGTCATTCCCACAACAGAACATCTCGCCAGACTCCCCTCCGCTACGCTCCCACCCCTGGTGCTCGTCGGCGATTGGGTGACTTTCAGCACTGTTGCTTGTGTGTCGGTGTGTCTGAAAGCGTTTCAGTTGGTTGAATCCCGGGGACGGAGCGATGAGGGACTCCTGGTTGGTGGAAGGATGCCAGTGGAACAGATGGGCGGAGACAGAGCGCTGCCAGAAGAGACTAATTATCAGGATTTCGTTTCCAAAACAAACATATTGCAATCAAATCACATACTGCAATCATTGCTGCATTGTTCAGTGTGTGTGTGTGTGCGTACTGTATTAGTGACAATGACTTGGATCAATTAACTTGTGGTGGAAGAGATTGGATCAGTTCCCGAGGCATTATTCAGGAGCTGTTGTGGCCCATTTTTCTTTAGCACTCGGCTTTTGTTCACCATCATGTAATCATAACTGTTGTAGTGAAGTGCTAATTACTGTGGGTAGATTGAAATAACTTTGTCACATCTGAAATTTGTATACTTGTGTCTGTTTTGACCCCGTTTCCTTCTGCTCCGGTAAACTATCTGTGACTTCAAACAAAACTTTTCTGCTATTCTGTGATTTATTTACCGCAGTGGGAAATGTCAGATCTGGAGTTTCACAATGAGCCTCATGCATTTTGGTCGTCTTATCTGAAACCTCTCGCACTTTTTCTCATGATGCTTGCTCTTTTAAGTGTTTAAAGTTTGATTAGCAAACCCTCTTATCATAAATTGTTCATCTGAATTTAATGAATGTTCATTAGCAGATGCATGTTTGTGATTTTTGAGCATTTTCACAATCAGGGCCTGCTCCAGTTTATTTGTGGACAAGTTTCATTGGCAAAAAATGTAATCAGGCCGTCACACCACAAAGCTTTAAGTCCTGCTGTCCAATTAAAACATAATGAATGGAACTAAGTCAATAACTCATCCCTTATATTGGAATCCATATTAAGCTGTATAACTCCTAAGTCAACAAGCGTTTTTCCACTTGTGGGGGAAAAAAAGCACAGTGTACATGAGACATTCCCTAAGTCTGGCAGATTTGTAAATTTTGGTTGAGAAAATTGGTGCATGGCTCTTAAAGCTGTAATAACAGTTTGAGAGGCATCAATGGTAGAGATGAACCGAAACAGAATTACAGTCTAACTCTGCCTCTCCCCTCAGCATTGCAGAGCTTTATAGAGAGTTTAATTTCAGTGTTTAGCTGTTCACTGTTACTAGTCCTGCTTTGACTCTCTCACTGCTTTCATAGCGTCAATCACAGATGCAGGGGAAATATACTTTATTTTCTGTGTATTAATTAGGGACCAAACAAATATACTACATGCCATCAGAGCATCATCACTACACCTTGGCAATGATTCTCCAAAATCTCTCCTCTGCTCCACTGGAGGAAAGAACACAATTCTCCCAAAAGAGATTCCCTCATTTGGTGTTTTGAAGATGGTAGTGGAGAGTGCTGTAGAACATGCTGGCCTACAATCCCCTGTAGGGGTTCAATTGGGATGAGATCTGGTGACTGTGAAGGCCATAACATATGATTCACATCATTTTCATCCTCATCAAACCTCTAAAGGGACAAGTAGACCCAAAGCATGCCAGGAAAATGTCCCCCACAGCACAACAGAGCCACTGGATCCCCTCACTGCAGGGGTCAAGGGTTCTGGTTTTTTCTTTGAATTTCTCATCCATCTTTATGTATACATGTATAGATCATTTATTCCAGATTGCCCGTCTCTGTTGACTTATGACACTAAAATTGCTCTCACCTTATATGCTTGACATCTCATCAGGTGCGCATGAATGAACTTGGGCTTGTTTTCAATTTAGAAGCATCATGAGTAACGTCTGCCTCCCCTCTCTCAACCCCACATGCCTCTCCCTCAAAGTCACTCCCCTCCCCCTCCTGTCGTGCGTTGTCGTGAACTGGGACAAACCCTGGGTCTGACTACATAAGTAGTCAAGAAACAAAAACACATGTTCAGGCTGCCAGAGATATGAGGCTCATTCTTATTTACTGGTGGATAGATACTGTAATTTACAGAAAGAGGAAAAAAAATAAAATGAGAAACTACAAACACAGTTTTGTCCATGAAAAACAATTCAGGTTTTATAATTTAACTGGTTATAGTTTCAAGGAAAAAAAAAAAAGCGACAACCCTGCCTGTCTTTACTGGAAGCATAATGAGGAAATATTTACCACAAAGTCCTGACTGCACATGCTCAGAAAATTATTAGACAGCTGTTTCAAGAAATGTCAAAATTCCCTCCACACACACATACACAGAAGTGATGGCCTTCACACGCACACAACCTAGATTTACAGTGAGGGTGGATACATTTAGCCAATAAAACTAGGTTTATATTGTTGTCAGGGTGACAGAGATAAGACAGATAAACAATTGCTGAGCTGAACTACCACAGCTGTGTGAATCTCCTTCCTCTGCACGCAAAGTCACTCAGAAGTCTGCACCATCTATCTCTCACCGAACAGACTTTTAAGCTGATTTATGTCCCCTGATGAAGTTCAGAGTCAGCTGAAATTCATTCAGCCCTATCCAACAAAATAGTTTCACATGCCAACCAAAACCACGAGTGATAAAAACAGTAAAAGATTCCTTTAAAGCATTTACTCAAAGCTTCACAACTTGAGGAGACGCCTGACATGAGTACTATCTGAAGAGGAAGTTGAACCCAATGCTGCAAACGTGCTGGTAGGGTTGCTGACTACAGAACCTTTACAACACTACATGCATTTGTAGTTTTTTTTTTAGCTGTCTGTGAAACTCCTCCAAATATGCTACATTCTCTTTAAGTTATTTAATTTATCATTTTAGGCTGTAAAGTATTATTTCAGTAAGAAAATTGCAGCAGTGAAGTCAGTTCTTTTTTCACAATTCCTCACTCCTCAGCGAACACCTCAGATTATCTCTGAAAGATTTTCAGATTGAATACCAAGTAAATTACATTACTTTTTCTAAATTTTTTAAAAGCCAGAATGAATCCCTTCAATTTAGTTAAAGAGGAAACCACCCAACAATCAGCTCTCTGGGAAACAGAGTAAAATCTCACTCCTCCTGCTGTATCTCTCTCTCTCTCTCCCCCTTTTAACTCCCCCTTTATCTCGTTCTCTATCTCACATTCACTACACATTTCATTTCTCAACCTCTCCCTGCTTCCCTTCCTCACTCTGCTCCCCTTTTCCTTGATACACTGTATTCCTCTCTTTTCCTTTGTCCTTGTCTGTCATCCTAATAGTCTCTCTCCCCCCTTTTCTCCCCCTTCCTCCGACCCTGACCCACTTAGCTGGCTGCTTGTTATTCAAACCTTTGCTTTACCCACACAAATACAGACACACACACACACACACACACACACACACACACACTCACACACACTCACACAGAAATGAAGAGAGGGAGCAGCAGAGATGAGAGAGTGAGATACAGAGGCATGAGGGGGGAGAGAGAAAGAGGGTAATTTGGTTTGACTACAAACCTTGCCATCCTTTTTTAGTTCTCACTGTAAGGTTGGAGATGCTCGCTCAGTACTGATACGGATTTTTTTTGTCGTACCATAAAACATGTAAAGATGCGATTTCTCTGTGAAAGGCAACAATATCCCAAACAGCACCTTTTCACATGAAAGCACGCCCATGCTAATGATGGGGTTTTTCCAGGCTCAGGTTGATGCTAAGGTGCAGCCTCAGCTGCGACCTACTGAACCCTGAATTATTTTGAAATGCAAAGTAATGTAAAATGTAACTAGGCCTCTCCTACGGAGATGCATAAGGCTGCATCTGCCTACTGTGATAATAGGAAAACCTAAATGTGACTGAGATGCAGATCTTGTAAATATCTCTGTGATGGAATCTGTGAGAATGTTTTTTATTTTTTTGTCTTTTTTTTTTGTAAGGCACATTTAATTTTGAAGAGGGTGTGTTATACAAATTACTTCCAAAGAAGATCACAGCAGGTCATTTCATCTCAAATCATTAGGGCCTTTCTGCTCAGCCAGCTCTGATTTGCTTTAAAGTTTTTATTTTTTTTCCATAAGCCATAGAAAATGCATGTGGTTTCTGGGAAATTTTAAATTGATATACTCGTATCAAATGCTTCCCAAGATAAAATCTTTTTACAAATCGCCCATTAACCCATCTTCAGCAGTTTTTGTTTTTTAAATCGCATTACAATTTAAGGTCATATTTGAATGACAGTATCTCAGGAACTATTAAAGATAAAAGCCTGAAATATTCAGTTATCTCTCATCGTTGATTCAGAATCTGCAAAATTGGACAAGTAGATCAAATAACCTCTGAAACTTCATGAAAAGTCCCATCTTTGAGCACACATTAGCAAAAAAATTGATGATGCAGAAGTTAACTAGTGATATTTTCTAAACCATATGTAGTTGCATGTAAAATCTGAATAGTTGTGATTGAATGACTTCCAGGAAACACTTCATACTCTCTGTTGCACTGCACAGTTTTCATTTGTAGGAGGAAAGCCATTAGCTAGCCTTTAAACTTACTGTTTCATGCTCCCCTAGAACATGCATCTTATATCTGACAGGATTATGATTTATGATTATTTTTTTCTCGTATGTATTGTGCCTATGGCAGTTCAGCACACCATTTTAGTATGAATACTTAATATAAAAAACGGGATGGAAAATGGATTACAATACATCTGTAATACCAGAACTTAGATAAAAATGTAATTTTAAGAAATGCATACAATACTGTTTAGTGCCAAAAGCAGAATGTGTAACATTTCTGCTTTAAAATATCTAAAAACAACTCGGCCAGTGTTATATATTTCGTTTACTTGTGAACTTCCATTATCTGAAATGTTTCTGATAACGTTCAAACCCAGAGAAATCCATAGTTTTATTTATTGTGTGTTTAATTTTGGTAGCCTGTCAAAGGCATCATATCACCTTTACCATCAGTAGGTTGGGAAACCAGTAAACACACAGAAGAATAAACTATGAATTACTTCATTGGTAACACAAACTAGCCATGTTTTCTTCAAACAGTCTGTTTCACATGTTGACAAAGTGAACCTTGTTTAACTATACATGTAATTTCACTCATTGAAATAAAACAAAAACACATCCTTGATATTGCCCTCAACATGTCAAAACTCAGAGCATTTAAGACAGTCTTGGTTGAATCCGCAACGTTTCAACACAGCCGTTCTGTTGAGCGACCAGATATAAATTAAAGTCAGTGACGGCCTCTGAGATCTCTGTCTGTCTGTCCTTCTGAGTTAATGAAGAGCATAATAGGTTCCACTCTGCCTCGCAGACTGAGTGCCTGCTGAAAAAAAAATCATCACTATTTCTCTCCTCTGCCCCCATTCTTTCTCATCTCCTCTCTTCTGCTGGTACGTAGTGTAGGTTGAGAGCTGTTCTTTGGATAGCAGGAGCACATTAACTCCTTTCCCTACCATCTACAAATAACTGTAGTTGGACCCTGATTCATTTGGTAAAAGTGACTCTACCAGTAGGTTTTTTAAGTTGCGTTTGAGATTTGGTTTTTGTGATTTGCAGAGCATCAACTCTTAAAATGGGACTTAATCCACAACCTGCAGTGTTTGGGCATCAGCACCGGGCTGAGGTTAGACCATAGATCAAAGCAGAATAGGCTGATTCAGATAAGGGAAGGTGCAGGTGCTCTCGCTGGTTGTGCAAGTGTGAAGGATGTTGGATAGCAACAACTGCAGGGAAACCTACTTAAATGGATGCATACATCGTATAAGGCAGCAGTTATGAGTCTTTCTAAATCTGATCAAATTATCAGCTGAATACCAAACAGAAAAAAATAACTTGATAGTTACTGTGAAGATGTAAGTTGAAAAAATAAATTTGAAGCCAGGTGTTGTCATAAACATGTGAAAGTGTTTGTTGTATGTAAGCCATGTCACTATTATAGGTCAAACCAAACTTTAAATTCATATTTAGGCAACCTTAGAAGTAATAATCCTCAAGAGTTCAGTCTTGTGGTGAGGGCCTACAACTCACAATTATTTTCATCATACAGATTGTTCTCACAACTAATCTCTGCAAATAGTAAAAATTCATTTTACAGATTGGCAATATATTAGGAAAAGGTCATGAGAAAGTGTCCCAGACCTTTTTTTTTTTAAACTGTAAAAGGGTCCACTGTAAGCCAGTTACATGTTGAGAAAACAGATACTTTGATGTAATAAGGATATGAGTGAAATCAACTAAACAGACCACCTGGTCTCACATACTTTACACAGTTACCTTTTAAACTTCTACAAGTTACTGTTACTGTTTCAATCTTGTTTATTTATTTATTGTTATTGTATATCTTTCTAAAAGGCTTTGTGTTATCATTGTATGTGTGTGTCTGTGTGAGACAAGTGGTGTATCAGGTTCCGTCAAAGGTAAATGGCAGAAGCTAATTTGACAGTGAGGTCAGCAGAGCTGCTCATCTCTGATTTGTCTGAGAAAAAAACCTGTTTGCCCACAGACAGAGATGGAAATCTCACCTTTCCTGTTACTACTGTTGGTTGTTATTATATGGAACTGTTCCACAAAAAGCATTAAAAATTAACTGTTAATTCTCCAAGCCAACAAACTGTCCGTCACAACACAGTTTTTTTTTTTCTTTTCTTTTTCTTTTGGCTTTCTGTTGACTCTGTAAACCTATACCTCATTTGCATGATACCCAACAGCTGGCAAATGGACAGGGAAGCTACACCTGTCTGTCCACCTGTCCACCTATGGGTCTGTGTGTGTGTGTGTGTGTGTGTGTCTGTCTGTGTGTGTGTGTGTGTGTGTCTGTGTGTGTGTGTACACAAGACAGCTTTGCGTCTGCCCACCTGTTCAAATGTTGTTCTTGTGTTTGTGTTTGTCAGCCAAGACAATGATTATGTACCAAGGATACCATGAATTATTTGAATATGGTTTATGGATTCAAATATGGATTTGTTTGGTCTTTTGTTTTCTTAGTGTGGGATGAAGGGTTTGATGAGTAATACTAACTAAAGGTAATAGTGCTGTTTAGACTGAAGCAGTGCTCGCTTTCAGTACGTAGTATAACAGATATTAATCAAGTAATATTACCAAAACATTGCTGGTTACACCTTTTAAAAATGAAATGTGAACATGTGCCAACTTTTCCTTGTCTTTTAAATGGTAGGGGCTCTTTAACACTTTGCCAGATAAAATATGTAATTTGAAGACATTTGTTTAAATTTTTAAATTGTATCATAGTTCACTTCGTCACAGATAAATCAAAATACAGATAAATGAAAGCTTGTGGTTGTAGTGAATGATGTGATTGTTTTGACTTTGTTTTTTGTGTGTCCTGGTATGAAGGTCTGTGTTAAATGTGTCCCAACTGTGATGCAGTCTGCAGTACATGTTGAAGCATGTTTCATCAGATTTCAAATGTACAAGTTATCTAGAAAAGTAGTCGTTCAAAATGACTAAGTCATTTTTCAAACAGAAATAATACATATGCAGTAGTTCCAGCCTGTCAGATATGAAGATTTACTGCTTTCCTTTGTCTTTTATGATAGTAAACTGAATGTCTTTGTGCTTTGGATGACTGGTTGAACAAAACCAGTTAATAGTTTCATAATACTTTCGCCTTGGGCTGTTTGAAATTCTCACATATTTTTTACTTTCAGCTGCAGAAAGGCAACGGGAGTCATGACTGAATATGTATAGTCGCATCTTTTTGCATAGTGCTGCAGGTCATAGTACGATTTGTATTTCCTTTCAATCAGAGATGTCATTGTTTCCTTGGCTGATTTTTTTATTTTTTATTTTTTTCGATCAATCAATAATTCTGTGTCAAATAAACCCTCCAAATGCTCAGCACCAGTTGTCACATCCCAAAGTGATGTCTTTCTCATGTGACAGTTAATTCAGCAACCGTTTCAGCATTGCTTTAAAGTTGTCCATCCTCATGGGATGTCTGTTTCCTGCTACGCGAGGTCCACTATTGTTCTCTGTGAGTCACTCAGGAAGTCACCTGGAGAGGACACAACAGTTTGGACTGGAGTTGGGTTGTTATGATGAGCTCAATATTGTTGTAGAAATGCAAACATGAGGCCGCAACTCACATTAGCCTTTGTCAACATAGCAAAGTAATTGATTGTTCTCGAAAAATTCTGTGTTGTGTGCTTTGTAGTGCTGTGCTTACCGAGATGTTTCATCAAGGGAGATAATGGCGCTAGTAACACGCTGTGGTTTTTCTCATTTTATATATGTGACAACAAACCTGCAAGAGATAAAAACACTGAAACGATCTGTGGTTTATACTCCAAGATTATACAGCATGTTTAAAATACTGTGATGCATTGTTTATTTAATAATTAGTAACTGACTAAAATGTTTTTCTTGGCTGTACATAATGTAACCGAGGACAAAACATGACTTTCAGCATATCAGAAGCTGCCAGCACTGACCACATGTCTTGAAGTCAATGTCTAGTGGTTACCAGTGACATTGAAACTTTGTTCTTTACTGCTGTCTGTAGTGGAGGACAAATAAAAGCTAATGAGAAAGAAAGACAGGAGGAAGTGCAGTGCAGATACGCCAGAGAAATAAGGAAGTAAAAGGCCATACTGCATACTAATAGACAGAATTGCGCACTAATATAATATTTATTGTAATGGTGTATGGTCTGTACCGGTATTATAGAGTATTACATAGATTGTAACACAGAATGGGACCGGTATGTAAGATTTTATTGTTCCAAAGGTAGTATCTGTGTGTATATAGTGTTGCCTCTTGTATTCCTTTCTTTCTTTATTATTGTCTTTACATCATCTTTTTCTCTTTTTGCGTTTTACCTGTTTGTATTTTCGGTATACTGTCAGTATAACGTATGTTCTGTGGCCAACAAAAAGGCTTGAGCAAAAAATAACTTAAACATCAATGCATGCTGGCAGCTGTGTTTCTACGAGTACTGTAAACCTGTATTTGGCTTATGGACAGCAACTATAAAATAACCTGAGTCAGAGTCTATTTGACGGACATAGACAATAAGTCAATTGAAGTCTATTTATGACCCTCTTACTCTGGCTGCTAGTAGGATTTTCAGTGTCTGAAGAAGATGGCAGACAGATAGTGGACTGGCTGCTGGCCAGTAATCTGTTACCTCCATCTCCACTTATTGTCTCCTTGCTGGCTGCTGTGTGTTTGCTGTGTTTGATTATAGTTTGTTGACATTGTTGTGCTTGCTCTTTGTTCTCTCCAGCTGGATGGGGACACCATGTTCCTGGGTATGCCAGAAGCAGGCCTTGACTTCGCTTCAACCAGTCAGGTTAGTGTTTATGAGGTTGTGTGGATGTGTGTGTGGGTTTCTTTGTGTGTTTGAGACACAGTGTACCCTGTGAAGTTGTTTCTTTGACATTTCCTCGGTTCAGATTACATTGAACTATCTTCTGAATTACTTGTGAAAGTGTTTCAGCAGTAACCTTGGATGTTCTGTCTCATTTAGTAATACGTAGCCCAAATGTGAAGCCCTACACTATATGTAAGGACGGATGGACTGACAGCCCCTCAGAAATTACGCCCTGGTGGCTTCTTTTTTTATTTATTTTTTCTTTTGTAGCTGTAGCTTTTTTGTCGCATTTGAGCTGGAATCTGCGCAATAGTGACTATTGTGAGCATAGACCAAAAGTAATACCATATTTTGCAGTAATAAAGTGATGTATGTCTGCAGCAAAATGTATTGAGCAAAGTAACAAGAGGCAAAGAAACAAATAGCAATGAAAACACTACTTCCATTGTGGTGGTAAAAAGCAGCTGATATGGAGTTAGCTAGAACACTATCAGCTACTAATCGTTTTTATCCCAAAAATGATAAGCAAGTGGCCACAACTGTACAAGACGGTCAGGATTGTGACAGCTGGCCTACGCAAAGGTTGAGGTAGGCATGGCCAGCTCCAAGTTTATTTGCCTGCAATTCAATCCAAGACATGTGCTATTTCGTATCTGCCAATACTGAGTCTCGATCTGATACCACTGTCCTAAATAATACACAATTAAAAATATTGTGGATTAGCTTTAATACCTTGTTGTACCGTTAGGTGGAGCCTCTTATTATTAAATACTGTAACAACCAGTAGATGCAAACACTTCTGTGCTGGCAAGCAGAGAGCATTGTGGGGGTTTAGATAGACAAGGGGCACCATGAAAAAGTCGATGCTTAATGACCTCAGGCCAGTGCAGAAGGTGGGACCTTAACATCACATCACCACCTCTGGTACTGCATAGACTGTGATTATGAATGGCAGCAGACATTTCTGCACATTTTTGGCATTTAATTTTTGGATCCACTTTTGTGCAATGCGAGGAAGCGATGACACACATTTACATATGTTTGAAACAGTCTTTGCCAACATAACCAAACATATGGCAGGTGTGCACAAAATGTGCAATGAGTGGCTTAATTTGATTATAAATTATGCATGTAAAAAGTTTTTATGTTCTATAATTTACTACTTTTCCTTCTTGGTTTCGTTAAAGGCATGTAAATGAGTCAGAATGTGCAAATTCATGAGTGCATGTGTTGCAATTCAGCTGGAGCAGAAGAGAGGCAAACTGAACCACAGTGAGGGACTGGTTGGGTATTAATTACTGCAGGACTCTGACAACCAAAGAGACAAACCATGTTGTATCACTTGTCAATAGAAAGTTAAAAATGATAACTACCTGTAATTCCAAAATCATAGACGTCAGAGTCTTGCGTTGTGTTTATTAAAACTCTGGTCAAGAGCCCTGCTTATCTGGGCTAGGCAGCTGCACTTCCATGATTCCACATATTCAAGTTGGTTCACGTTGTCATACATTAATGATGTTATGTAGCATCAGATTTTTGTTAATAATCATTTGATCGTGCCCTGTTGTGTCTTTGAGCTCACCTTTGGCTATTTCAGTCGTTTCAGTTATTTCCAGTTAGATCAAACAAACTTCCTCCCCATCCTGTTGTACAAATCAATATCACTTACTGCACCCAACCCGAGGCACCTAAAGCATTAAAATGAATTTCTATCTCTAAGCTCTCTCTTTTCTTATACAAACAGGGAGCTCTAGAAGTACTTTGTGTGATTGTTGAGCACTACTGTATGTGCGAATACAATACACAGACTATAAAAGGAGCTCCTTTAGGCTACATAAAATTAATATCCTCTAGAAACTAATGTTTCTCGCAATCAATTATTTACTTCTAAAGCATAGATGAAATTACTCGTGTCTGTCATTTGGTAGCACATAATCATTTGATTTACTTAAATATTCACCTCATGAACTATTGTTGTCATTCCATTTTTGAGAATGCCACTTACACTAAATAGTCTAACGTCATGATCACATTTTGCATTTGAGATGAAGTGTTTAGTCAATTTATCAAGTAGTCACACTACAGAAAAATGCATGGCAACTATTTCAGTAATTGATGAACCTTTAATTCGTCTTTCCAGCAAAAATACTGGCCTAGTGTTCGGTATAGGCACTGCTTTTAAAATGTACAGATTGTTTTCTTTGTCTTTTATGATGATTAACTGAAAATCATTGAGGTTTGGACAGCTGGTTTAACAAAAGAATTTGAAGTCATTTTTAGATATGGCAAATAATAACTGGCTTTTCTTGACATTTTGTAACTAATTAATTTTAAAAAATTATTTACAGATTTAATGATCATCAAAATAATCGTTATTTGCTTCCCTGGATTGTGTTTCAGTTCAATATAAAATACATGGTAATGGACTGGTCATGGGAGATGGATGGAAATTTCCATGAGAGAACATTGCAGTCAATGCATAAAGTGAGATCTAGGTTTAAGAGTAGTTGACGGTGTATGAACAGCTGCCCTGTTATGTCACCTCAGTGCAATGACCAACATAGTAAAGATCAGCTGTTATTAGATTACTTAGCAACAGCCCTGGAACAGCACTATGCAGCAAACACTGTTTTTATATGGCTGTGGGTGTAACTGCATTCAGAATGTAGTTTCCAGGGGCCTAGGAAAGCCTCTAGAGAGTAAGATGTATTTGTTAGCACAGAGTTACCTCAGCACCAAGCAAAGCCCATATTAATAAGATGCACTACTATACATTATTCATAGAGTACAATATAGAGAATATTGTGTGGTAAAGAAATGTATGATTTGATGTTTTATTCATAGTGTTGTGCCCTAAGAAGATGGGGAGTGGTGTGTGGAATTAGAATTTATGGCTTTATTATTGAAGCACCATGGCTTCCATAAAGTCAGAGGTTGTTGTGATGAATGTGACCAATTTCAGTCCAGTCTGACCCTCATCCTTGTCATTTTTTGAATTGTTAACAGTAACAGTGATGTTGCTGTGTTTAAAAAAAAAAAAAAGACAGAATGGCAATCACTACTTTGTGAGGCAGAAAGGTTCAGTGGAGTAATACCTGTGCAGGTTTGTAGTTTAAAAGTCTGGAGACCTGGTTTCACAGCCACATCAGACAGTGTGCTCCTGTGTTAAGTCGGCATGGTGTGCTGTGGAAAATCCTTTTCCCCTTACAGACAGACTGTGGGACTCTCCAGTGAAAACACTGAAACACTACAAAATACGTTCTTTAATACTCACACTGTAAGTTTTAAACTGAATGGTTGCTTATTTAAAATCAGTGATTGACAAATGTGATACTCCATGTTGTACAATTCTGATTATTTTAACATTCAGGCTTGTACAAAACTTAATTCAAACAGCTTCTATGCTCACATCAGATGGTTCAGTTGGTCACAACTTGGGGACCAACACTGAGTTCATACATTGAACTCCTGACTTTGCCAATGGATAATTCCACAAAAATTTTATTGAAACAAAATGGCCTGATTAAATAATAAATAAATAAAAATATGCTGATAGTAAAGAGTGACCATGCTAGTGGTTCTGTGGTGCTACACTTTGAGACAGCGGTGCATTGGTTTAAATTCTAATGTTGATAACAATGCCACCTTCACTAGACAAAGGAAATGTTGGAGCATCACTCAGATTCTTCATGTGGGAATCAAAATGTCTGCATTATCCGGAAATAAACAAGCACCAACAAGAAAATCAGTATCTTTCTCTGATTTAGAAGATCTTTATCACTTGTTTAAGCTGTGGAATAAAGTGGACAACAGTAAGTTGTGGTTTTATTGGGAATCACCAGCTGGACTATTTCTTGGAAGAGAACAGTGATTTCCTGGAACCTCCCCTGGTTGCCAGGACAGAAACAGACTTGCTGTTTCTCCCTGTTTCCAGTCTTTATGCTTAACTAATCAGCTGCTGGCTCCAGGCCTGTCATGTTGCTATCGACTTGTCTTGTGTTGTGTTAACATGCATGTTTTTTTTTTTTTTTTACTTAATATTGTGACCATTTTAGCCACCATGATGCCCCATTAAACAATAGGTCTGTGTAGATGCTCTGTCACCCAGGTTGTGGTAATACTAGGAGATTCAATAGGCAGCAAAAGGACTTCTTGCTTAGGTTTTTAAACGTCTTCAAAATTCTAAAAACAGAAGTCCTGTTGCGTTCTGTTAAAGCTCCAAGGAATAATTGAGAGGGACTTGTACTTTAGCAACGATAATATTTGGAAACAGCGCTTAAGTGTTTTTTCACAGCACCAAAACAAAGTGAGCAGAGAAAAAATATACTGAGACACATTTAGCCGTCACCGTGGGCAGGGCTCAGACAGCTCCTCCATAAACAAACACACAGAGCAACCAGGTGATGTGAAGATAACGTGTTACCTAATGGTAATAGGTGTTACAGCTAATATGTTGTAACTTTGCACTCTTTGTTTGCAAATGTTCTCATTAGTGAGAAACTGTCTCGGCAGTTCCAGAATAAATATTGCTGTATACCTCTGTGCCAAATGTTTCGTATTTATTTTGGTGCAGTTTTTGTAACCACAGCCAAAGAGGCTGTTTTAGTTGTGTGGCTTTATTTTACTTGTGTTTCATTTACTTTAGATATTTGAATGTATTTTTTTCACACTCTGATTTCAGTGTCTGAATATTCTCAAGAATTAAAAGTTCATTGCGCTTTGGAAAGCTGCATTTGAATTCTTATGTCATTCAATTATATTCGTGGCCAAAAAATGTCTTAAAATTGTGTATTCCAATGGTTTCTAGGATAATATATTTTCCAACAGAAGTAGTTGTCATTACAGAGCTGTCTGGCTTCAGCTTTATATTTACAGACAGATATGTGAGAGTTATCCGTGTTCTTGTTTAACTCTCATTAAGGAAGCATACACAACTCCACCTTAAAATGTCAGGCTGTTTCCTTAAATGAGTATAATGTCTGGCCAGATTTATAGAGCCACTCAGTGCCTGTGGTGGCTGCCAGGTGTGAAAGAAATGAATAAAAGTGCAGCATGATGGTGTTAAGAAAGAACATGGCGATCGCTGCACTTACTCATTAGTCTTGCTCAAACTGACTGGGCTGTTTGTGGCAGCGTGTCAATGTTTTTATATGTTTGTCTTTCTTTCCTCATTGCAGCTGTCCAGCGCTCAATGTAACCTTTTCTTATCAGGGATTAGCTGCGAAGGAAACGAACAAGCAATTTATTTACAGCCCCTCTCTCTCTCTGTCTTTCTCTAAATAGCACTCTGGCTCCTATTTTATTTCTCTCTCCTTTTTTTCTTCTCTCACCTCAGTTAAGTTGTGGCTGTTGGTGTTGAAGTAAGAGCTATATAACCCATCCATAAAGATAAAACTTCACTTTGACCTGTGTGTGGTAGACTGTGTCTCTCTGTGTGAGTGAAGCCTTGTGGAGAAATTCCCTCTCCTACTCTCTTTCCTTCGTGCCCTCTTGCTTTGTCCTTGCTCCTCTTCCTGACCTTTTTATTTGACCTTTGACTTCTTCGTGGCCTCTGGGCCAATTTGAATCTCTGTTTGTCTTTGTGATTCTTCCCACAGTTTCGTGTGCCACAGCCCCCTCACCCTCTCAGCAAGGTGACGCCACCCAACCCACCCTCACAGCACTGGAGGAGGGACGCACACATGGCCGACACACACCGCCTGCCCTGGGTGAATACACACACACACACACACACACACACACACACACACACACACAACCAGGCTTCCAAATGATTTTATCACAATTCATGCATTTTCACAAATGATCTCCACTCATTCCAGTGCAGCAGTCTCAACAGCAGCTATAGACCTGCAGCTCCAGTAAAAACAGCACCACCTATAGGAAAGGAAAGTTTTAGACATGCACACCGTTTTGTTAATCAGACAACAACTGAATGTGTCGGCCAATGTCTGAATGAGCACCCTGGTCACGTTTGCACAAAAGTCTTCAGTTTTACAGGTCAGACCCAGTAACGTTTACTTATCACAGCACTTAACACAACACAAGTCTGAACTGCATACAGTCACAATAAGGGCGTTTCAAATTGTGTAAAGTGATTTGGAAAATGTTTTCGTCACAATGTAGCATCAATATACATTACAGAGAGTGCAAAAGACAGTTTGTGATCCAAAATCATGGAAATATTTTTTATTTTACTTCAACAGAAGTGTGACCAAGGCGCTCATTCAGTCATCAAGTCGACACTTTCAGAATCTGTCAGATTCATAGAAAACACTGCATGTCTGAAAGCCACTTATGTTTGCATCTGCAGTTCTGCTGCCTCTTGTGGAACATCTCTGAGTACATTTGCGAGGGTGGTACGAGCTAGTTCCGTGAGTTTGTACACGTCTGCAAAGTGACGTCTGTTGTTGTTATACCATGAACCTGTACACAGCTATCAAACAGCTGCCATTCACATTAGATATGTGCTGCGCTGCTTGATCACCAAAATACTAAATGGGTGCGTTAGCGCCAAAAAATCTCTGTACATCTCTTCTAAACGCTATTTTGCTTTGATGTGCTGTCATGACAATTGAGCCCTGTATCATATGAAAGAGGTTTGTTGTTTATTATTAGAAGCTTTGACCTTGACCTACGGTTTTGCCTCTCTTTCATGTACACAACAAACACTGGATTGAAAAAGCTTTAGAGCTTTGTTTTTCATCGTCAGTTTACTGTTTGTTACATTTTATTTTAAGATTTATATTTTCAAGTGAATTCATGTAAAAACTCATCAGCACAACACATTTCTGTTTTTTCTACATGGTGTCTGGATTGATTTGTCTAATGCAGGATGGAAACTTTCAAGTATCAGTGAATTACATATTCTCTGTGTGAGTAGGTGATATGTGGGGGTACGAGGATGGTTGGAGGGAATCTCCCGACTCTGATCCACACTTACATACACGCACATACTCTCACATCTATGGACGTGTTTTCACACAATCTTGCATGCAATTAAGAAAATCTTTTGCAGTTTTTTTTCCCTCTCTTTTTTTGTCTATGTCTGTCTCTTTGTCTCCAACACAAGCATGCACCATCTTTCTAGACATTACAAGGAGAGAAAACAGACAGAGAGGCACTCATAAAACACATACTGTACCTTCTGTGTGAGTGTGTGTTTAAATGTTGACCTTTTACAGTAATTTGTGTCATACTCTTCAGGGTAATTAACGCAGTCCATTTAAAATGTCAGTTACCTGGAAGAGGAACCATACTTACAAATAGGGAAAGAAGATTTGCAACACAGTGTTGAAGTGGACCAGTTTTACTCAGTATCACTCAGGTTAACTCAGTCTAACAAGCACATATGCACACAGCTTGTAGGGTAAAAGGCCTAGATTTTCCAAAATATATGATTGTACAAATAAAATGGAATTGTGCATGCAGGTAAGAAATTGTGTTTAAAGAGTAACTTAAATTATGCACATAAATATCCTCACAAAATGCACCATTTTATAAAATACAGACAGAAATATTTAGATTTTGGACAATTCTGAGTGAGTCTACTTTAATGACCATTAGTGCCTTTCATCAGTCAGATACCCATAACGTATACATTTAGTCTTCTGTAAGAGATGGCCGTAGTCACACATTACTCATCTTTTTCATATTGTATGAAATGAACATGGAGTTTTGCATTTGTAATGTGAACACAACATGTGTGAAAGGACTTAATCCTGAGTCTTTCTCGAAGCTCCCAGTGCACAAGGAACTGGCTATTGTACTGAGATGAATGGAAGAGCAGAGAGAGAGAGAGAGGAGTAATTTATGCAGAAGTTGAAGAAATGATAGAGTGGGAGAGGGAGGGAGAGTGAAAGAGAGGCAGACAGACAACAGACAGGCAGAATAATTTATGCAGAGCTCTGAGCTCCAGCAGGACACTGTTTCTAAGAGTGAGACCATGAAGCAGACTGCTGGACATGTTGGTTTGTCAGGACCTGATAAACACAGTGCAGTAAGAACGATTTTGGTTACACGCGACAAGACGTCCAGGCTCAGAAACGCATCGAGTTGGTCAAACTTCCTTGCAGAAAGCATTTTGCGTTGCAGATTAAACAATAAAATCTAAATTAAACCTACTCACAAAGCGTGTGCATGATGAACATTTTGATGGACGTGCACTGACACACTGGCTGGCTGCCACCTCATGTGCGTGTCTGTAAGAAACTGGTGAAACAAAATACACATTGTGATGACATAGCTGCTCCATTTACACCTGACATTTTGTGATGTGCACTACAATGTAGTCATAATACATTTGTGCCATTTGAATAGCACTTGGCCATAATCACAGGCCTGCTCAGCCATCTCTGGTTGAAACTTTTTATCATAAACTATGAATGTATAGAATGGCATCTGTGTAATTTTAGATTTATGTATCAGGTACTCTCCAGATTATTTAATTTTTTTAAAAAAATGCCCTCAACCAACTTCCTGCACATTTTTTGACACATTGAAATTGAAGGATGTTTGGGTGACAATATCTCTGGAACTGTTAAATATAAAAGCCTGACGTTTTCAGTGTTATCTCTCATCATGTCATTGATCTTGAATCCGCTATCTTGAACAAGTAAATCAAAATAAATTTATTATATGAGTGAGTTGAAATATGAAAAAAATACATCAAGCTGTCATAAAATCTTTGAGCACACATTAACAAAAAAATTATAATGCAGAAGTCAAGTAGTGATATTTTTCTGAATCATGTGTAGTTGCATGTCACACTAATCGAAAACGAAGTGGATAGAATAATTTAAATATGAAATCACAAACGTAAAAAAAAATTGGTTATTGAACTCTCATAACCAGTTGAGCAGGTTAGACAAGCTGTGCCATGTGCCATTACTCTGACAATGTTGTTCAAACACAGTCGCCTATTTTAGTGTCCAAAAAATGTGCTAAAAGTTGGTCAACGGGTAGTTTCTTTAAATGTGAAAAAAGTATTTAATATACCAAGCCAAAATTGTACAAATATCTTTATAAATATCCAAATTTTATGCTATAAAATTTTCAGGCAAATCAGAGACGGTCGAGCAGAAATAGTTCTAAAAATTTGATGACCTGAGATGGACTGACCCGAATATAAGTGCATCAAAGACACATTAAAAAAGGTTTTTCAGTCTGATTACAGAACTGCTAGTCCAGAATATCTACTAGATCACAATCCTCATAAGGATATACCATCTGAATGCTAAAGATGACAGTTAAGATTCACTATAGTGAGTCTATACAGTATATATACAAGCTGGGAAGCACTGAATACGTTGCAATCATTTAGTTTCACTTGCTGCAGAAGCACTTTGGATGAGGACAACAGTGAAAATGCATGACGCATCTTTTAAATTAGAAACTAAAGTTAAATGTCTATAACCAGTGTCTGCTGTTGATCTCTTAACTATAATTAAAGGGGAACAACACTGTTGTTACTTGTCAAAGTTAATTTGATAGTCTCAGAGAACACAAAAGATGCTTTTGAGCTGCTTGTAGGAAGTGAAGACTCCAGTGTTTTTGGAGCTGACCTATATTAGAGACTAAAATTCAGGACATTTTCCGTGGCTTTTAGAGGTTAAATAATAAATGGCTGGACTCGTCCTTCAACATCTTAGTTCTCTTTGGTTGTGATTCGTTGTAGGATTGTGTGTACCTAAAAAAGGCCATCGTTATTCAGCACTTTTCTTATTTCCAACAAATCTCACAAAAAAATGCTCCAGGCCCTTTGGTTCCTATGCAAGACATAAATCTTTTAAAATGGCTCTCTGTAAGGCTCAGTAATTTCCTAAAACAGCTGGCCACTGGTTTGTTTTACTCCTATATATAGGTACCATTTGTGGAACGCTAAGTGGCATTTGTTGGGGACCATTATGAGCCACAGATGAATATAATTTTAGTTGGTTCTCGAACATTTACAGCAACAAGATTGTGTACGTGGAGTTAAATCAAAATAAATGCCAGAAATTGAAAAGCGTCACTGCACAATCATACATTCTTCAAACCATCTGCAACATTTTGAATGAGATTTCAAAAGTGCAATTTCCTTTTGGGATTAATAAAATACTCTTTCTATTTTTCCGTGTATTTTTCTTCCACCATGTACCATGTACTTTGCCTGAAATCATTGCATTTGTACTCTTCAAAATGTGCACTGGTATCATAAAATATGCCGCTGGCACCTCAAACTTTGCTATTCATTTAAGAAAGCAATGTGTGCTCAGACTGCAAAGTTTCCAAAAGGAGCAGCCAATACGAGGCGAGCGATGCTAGCCGTTCCTTTAGGATATGAGAATTTGTATTAGTGAAACACAAAGTAGCACACATCCTGTCTACGTGTACTGTCGCTTTTGGTCTCCTTCCCGGGGATGCCCACAAAATTATAGAACGTCTGAAGGTGGGAAAATTTTCCAGTTTGCCCTCAATTATAATTAGATCCCAGTAAATGAACAAACGAAAAGTGGGGTAACGGAAGAGTTTACAGTCAGTGGTTGATAATTTTACGTATTTCTTATTGCACATTTCATTTTTCTGTTTCCCACATTTTATTTTAAACTCTGAGCTCAAACTGCGGTTCACCACACCGGCTTGCGAATTACATAGTGAATGTACTATATATATACATGTATATACATAACTCAACCCCCTAACTCATCACTGAGCTCACAAGTCATGCAACTTATAACTTGCCACTGCATGTGGGTTTGAGATACAGCAGAAAAGAGTGAGAGAGAATGAAAGAGTGCGAGATGAAAGAGAAATCGAGGATGAGATTAGGAGAGAGCTACAGAGAGGGGTGGAAGGAGAAGGATGGTAAGAGATGAAGAGCAAAAGAGTACGAGATGGAGAGACTGGTGTGGCTAGCCAAGCAGAAAAGGCTGTCAGTCTCTATAAAAGATCTCCTCTGTCAGATTAGTATTAGAGGGCTTCTCTAACACTGCCTCTCTCTCTCTCCTTTCACTCTTGTGTCTCTCACTCTTCTCTTGCATGATTCTCTCACTCCATTTCCCTCCTCATGTCTCCCTCTCATGTGTCTTTGCTCTCAGAATAATTCGTTATCATATACGGAGCTGCTCCCGGTTTTTCTTTTTGCATGTCAGATTAGCGCTGATGTATTTTTACACACAAAGATCTGCCTGTGTCTATTCTCTCAAGCAAAATGGGCTCGTACATATAAATTACTGTATTGTTCTGCTGCTGAATGAGCGACTATTTGTTCTCAAGGCTTTCTTTCAAGACTGGGAATATCATTAGTGATAATTAGTCTGTGATAGGAGCTCTGGCTGAGGAAGAATGACTACATGACACAACACAGAGCTTTAGTTCAGACTGGATTCAGCACTCTGAGGTAACGATGATGGGTGGTTTTTCTACTCTGCTCCATCTATTAACGCTGACAGTAATGTTTCATGACACTTGGGTCTCTTATAGTCCCCTATGCAATTCCTATTGATTTTTTTTCCCAAGTTGTCGCTCTGCTGTAGGCAACATTGCCCATCCACCCAAGCTCTAAGTGTTGCCCATCATGATATGTCAGCGTCCCCCAACTTGACTTTGTCCCACATCAGTGAAGTGTCACGAAGGCAAACTGCACTGTGTGCTTGGTTTTGCATATCATGATTAAAAATGCACTAATGGAAGATAACGTCCAGTTTAACAGGTGGCTCTAACTTTGTTTTTTTCGTTTTTGACTGCAGTCATACCAAGTGGGTGGTTTGGGCGACGACGACTTCAACATCCCACCCATCACGCCCCCGACCCTGCCAGACCACATGTTGCCCCAGCGCCTCCCCCATGACTCCTCTTCTGGACCGTACCACCCTATGGACCCCCCCTCCAGCTCAGCTCCGCACCACCCCTACCAGCTGCAGGGCATGGATCTGCCCGGCATGGCCGGTGGCCAGGATGGAGGCGCGATGTTGAGCCAAGATGGTGGCACGTTCAGCCCGGACGGAGGCCCAATGACCAGCACTCTATCTGTGGTGAGTGGATCCAAATAATCCACATAGTGTGTATACCTGGCATGTATGTATCAGGAATAAGCAGCAGGGAAGATGGAGGGAGTAAATGTAAAAGTTGGATTCATACAGATGACTAGAAGTGCACCAGTTGATTACATAAAATTAACTTGTGATAGTTAATCATATTTACAGCTTCATTATTATTGTATTTGCGGTTTGTTTCCCCTTTATTTGATATTTACAGTGGAAGGAGACTAGAAACACAGGGAAAGCGAGCAGGAGAATGGCATGCAGTAAAGCCGGGAATTGAACTGGACTCACTGCTTGAAGCCATTTACGCCCACGTGGTGTTCACTCTAACCCCACAGCTAAAGAGTCACCCCGAAAATATGACCTTTACTGCGCTAAACCACTACAAATGAGTACATACAGCATCATGGAACATTTTTAAAACTCTGAGCAATCACACGTGTTTTCAGTCACTACTGTTGAGTAGCTGAGGGTTGCAGTTTAACACGGATGTGCGTCCCGTGAGCCTCCAGTCTCCACATACTGAAACTGAATGATGAGTTAAATGTGTTTTTAAACACTTTTTCATCAGTGGTAATCATGCTTCTTTAAGGGGTCAGTCCCATTTAGTTTAAAGTGCAAAATAGCTGTTTTAACGGTTTGTCTGATATAAATGGAAAGAGGAGCATCTGATGTGACTTTAGCTCCAATAGAAACTTCATGACGACATTTTGAACCTGAGAAAATGTAAAAAGGCAGAAATGTTGAAAAAAATGTTTAGTTTTTAAAAATTATTTTACTTTTTTCTAGACTATATCAATCAGTATTTACTAAAATCAGACCAATCTTTTATATTTTTTTTTTAAAAATTCATCAGATTTTTGATTTTGTTTTACGTTTTAGTTGTTAGATGGCAGTTTTCTGAAGATAAAACTGTAATTCTGAGCCTTTCGTTAAAGGCGGAGCAGCTTCTTCATGGATTTAACATGTCGGTTCTTACTTTTTGGAAAAATTAACGTCCTTTTTCATTCAGTTTTGTCCGACTGTCATCAAATGTTCATTGAGGCTGTGAGCTGAGTTGTATCTGGTAGCTCTTGCTGATCTCTGAAGTGACACGCAGTCTTTCTTGGGTTTACTCACTGTTATGCGGTATGCTGGTCTTTCTGCATCTGCATTTTCTGTTCTCAGTCATTTTTTGTTCTTTAGACTATTTCTAGTTGTGGAGGATGGAAGATTTAGTTTTGTGCTGACCTCAATAAGGAGCAAAACACTGACGCTTGACCTTTTTTGTGAAGGTAAATCACTCACGTGGGAACCCGTAGCTCTTTCCACTAAGTTTGACAGTCAGAACTGAAAGGTATTTTTTTGTTTCCATTTGGAGGGTTTATGCTTCATACAAGTGTCCACGTAATTTATTTATTTTAAAAGAAAAAGTTGTTGAGTTGCATTAAATGTGTTTTCTATAAATCAGACACCAGTTTGTCGAACATTTAATGAAATAATCTCATGGAAGTTTACTGATGCTGGAGTCTTGACTGCCCAAATCAGATTTGGAGCCACCGTAGCTCTGAGCTGCTGCCAGCATCGGTGCATTTAGCCACATTTTGTTAAAACTCTGATCATCTGGAACCTAATGTGCACACAGATGGACAGAATTATGCTTTAGTGCATTATGTTGTAGGAGTGGATTGGGACATTTTACTGAAGGAAAACCTTTTAGCATTGAAGTCTTTGAAACTGCGGTGAAGTCTAGCTGAGCAGCAGCTGCTCCCCAACAGTGAGGAAACGACACACTGATTTGTGTTTGATACTAAAAAGACGCACTTCAGGGTGGACTCTCAATTTGTGTCTCGCTCAAATGTACTTTGACTTTACTTATTAGAAGGAAATTGAGAATCTCAGCGAGTCTTCAGATTTGAACTGACTGCCAGCGGATATATTTTAACTGTATTCTTTCATTTTTTATTCAGTTTAACTGTGTGAAATAGGATTTTGCCCAGGGCAGTGTTATTTGAAGGCCAGTCATGGCAGCTGGTCGATCTGACATTTGCTTCATATTTTAAGTCTTCATTTCACAGTAAAGTGAAAATCTTGCTTTTAGCTGTGACATTCAGATGTGGCTGACTGTGTCATACAGTAAAGAAATGAAAGCTACACCCGAGACTTGTAGTTACTTCAACTGCCATAGAAACTGGCTGTTCAGAGTGCTGCCAGAAGTGTATAAGTGTCAGTATCTGTTACAAAGATTGCTCTCATTTTTATTAAGAATGAAACTTTCTCACCTCCCACTCTTGATCTTTCAGTCTTTCTGCCCGTTGTCTCCATCTCCATATTGAATGTGCCGGCTGTAATATTAAGTGTCAGTTTGAAACGACATGAGAAGCTTTGAACCGTGGCTTTAGCTAAATTAGAATGACTGTTAAACACCAAAACATAGAGTGTTCTCTAATAACTTTTAATTAAATTCAGACTTTTTTTCTCTTCTCTTTGGTTGTGATTAACCTGTTAACTGTACAACAATGGAGATAATTATTTTAGTGGCCTCAAGGGAAGGTCTTATTTTTCCATCTCTGTCTGTTTCAGTCCTACTTTTTCTCTCTCTCTCCTTTTCTCGACCTTACTTTTATATTTTCATACTAACATACATTTACTGCCAGTCCATGAATTATGGTTGCCTAGCAACCGTTCTCGGCTCAGCCTAATCGGGGTGGGTTGGTGGAGGGTGGTGGGGGTGTAAGACTCAAGTCAATGTGTGTGTGTATTATTCCTAGAGGAGGCAAGACTACTCAGTTGCAGTTAATATTGAGATGTGGACTGCTCTGTTTTTATATTTGGTTACCATCTGATTGAAGGTTTGACTCTGGAATTATTAGCTTACAGAATGTTATTCTGCTTCTCTGCTGCTGATATTGTTCTAACCTAGTTCCAGCTCATAATCTGTGACATTTACATTTCATAAATTAGATTTTTTTTTTCTTTTGTCTATCATGCACTGATGTAGCGGAAAACAAAGATTTCTAGCTGTGCTCTGTAGCAGTTTGTTTAAAACAAGTGTGAATTGAAATATGTGAACAAAGAACAGAGCCCCATCCTGCACTAATGCAAAATTCAGCAACAAAAAAAATCTAGTTCATTATAGTTCTGTTTGGCAGTGTGACGATACTGACAGCACGTTTCTCCCCGTTACCGCCACCCTGCCTAAACCTGGTTCTGCTGAGAGGGGATTTGGTTTTTTTTCTCCCAAATGACATGAAAGTTAGTAATCATAGAGAACTGTTATGCTTGTTGGGTTTCTCTGTATAATTTAATATTGACTCTTGACCTTACAATACAAAGTGCCAGTCAGTGGGATAAAGTACGTTGATGTCTTAAACAGCCAAAATACATTCCTTTCTCAGTTTTTGAAAAAAAATTATACATCCAGAAAATGTGCATACTGGTATGTATCAGCATTGTGATATAACAATTTAATACAGCAAATGAAGTATCTGTGAGATCATTTAGCACCAATACAGCTCACCTTTTACTTACTGTCCCAATTACAGCTGCGTACCTGATTTGATTAGTTGATCAAAGTTTTTTTTGTGTGTTAAAAAAAAAACAACAAACATACCAGATATTGGTTGGCTAGGCTCTTATATATGGGTCATTCATCATCTTCTGCTTGACCATCTCTGATTTGCCTTAAATTCTATTTCATATGGATATCCATAAAATATGGATGTTTCTAAAGGTAACTGTGAAATTTTAGCTTGAGGTTTCAAATACTTTTTAAAGATGAAATATTTTCTGTAGACCCACTTTTCACACATTAAGATTCAAGGCTATGTTTTACAAAAATATCTCAGCAACTGTTAAAGGTAAAACCCTGAAATGTTCACTGTTAATTCTCATCATGTCATTGATTCAGGGTCTTAAAAATGAAAATATGGCCACATTTTAAGAAGGTATTTTCTTAGTTACATTTTATATATATATATATATCTACTCTGCTTAGATTAGGCTATCTAGCCATTTTTATTCTTATCATTGTTATTTTGCAGCAACCTATCCTATCTGCTCAATCAGTAAAAGTTCAGCTAAAACAACTTTTTTCATGTTTGTCATATGACTCTACATGTTTTGTTTTGTGTTATTGTGACATGCAACTACATATGGTTCAGAAAATATCACTAATCGACCCCTGCGTCATATCTTTTCCGTTGTTAGTGTGCTCAAAGATGGGACAATTAATGACAGGTTCAGTGTTTGTTATATTTCGGAAAATAGTTGATCTATGAATTTTTAAAATTTCCCAGTTACCATTTTAAATAATAATAGTTTACTATAAAATGTTTCCAGTAAGTTAGCGATGCTAGCGCAGAAGGCCCTGATGATTAGAAAGACTGAATAACCCATATGAGGCTTTGCTGCTTTTCTTGGCCTAATAGTTCAGAAAATTTAATATTTTGATGTTCCAGGATATTATTTTCTGGATTTTCAGTGTTTTTTTTTTTGTTTGTTTGTTTGTTTGTTGTATTTTATGGACTTTTTGTATTTTAATCAAGAAGAGGAACGAAAATAAATTGTTAATGCACCCCCACTCCAAATAGGACCTTTTAATATCGGTACAGTATTGCATTGAGACAGGTTTAAACAAGTGTATTTGGAAAACTTTTCCTTACAAGATGTCTTTTTTTTTTTCTTGTATGTGCTTGTTTACTAATCACAGGCATCATAGTCATAAGAAGCTTTGTCTTTATAGAGAGACATAAAATCTACAATTCTGTAGCAACCTGGCGAAGATGTGTGATTTAGTCAAAATCCCCAGAACAATGAGCTTGTTCTCTTAGTTAAACAAACCTTTGAAATGCCTGAGGACATAATAACATAACCGAAGATACAATCGAAGTTCATATTGATCCTGAAACGTGATAATAATGGATGTGGAAATATCACATTTAAGTGTTTTGTGTGAATGTTTTATGCTTCAACAATTAGGATGTTCAATTAATACCTACCAAGCGTTCCTTTTATCATTTAAATGACAAGCAAACAGCTTTTCAAAATTACTATGATTTAATTTCACTGCTGTATCACTCTGATTGCTTCGTTAACATTATCTGATAATATCAAAACCATGTCATTTAGATAAAAGGTCATTTGGTCAGCGTATGCTCTTGTGCATTTATACCACACAAACACAGATGTTTTTTTTTCGCCTAAAAGCAAGAACAGATTCAGAATTTGATGTGATGTGAACGTGCTGTCTACAACCAGACATTTTTCCCTTTTGGTGACATGAGTCAGTCATTACTCAGCCTCAGGGGTTCCCCCTATGTGTTCTCTTAGGCCCTCATCAGAAATGACCCCAAAAGGAAAATCTCATTGATATGTTTTCCACTTGTAATGCTTTTAGTTGTAAACCAGTGTTTCTAATTCTGATGATCGTGGTTATCCCTTAGAGCCTGCGCTGAGACCTTGTGACCTCCCAGTGATGTTACCGCACAATCGACTGCAGCGGAAATTGTTCTTCCCCCATTGCGTTCTTTGCTCTTTTTTTTTTTTTAGCTGCATTTTCCTCTTGTGCATTTTGATTTAGACAAGTGTACATTTCGTATTATTCAGTTTCATGATCGTAATAATTATATGTTGTATAATGTAGTAGTAATTATGTTAAAATAATAATAATAATAATGTCAATCAATACATGTTATATTCACAATTCGTTTTTAAGTAAATAGTAAAAAATATTGATTTCGTCCTCTTTTTTTTTTTTCATCTCAGCGTATCGTCAATACCTCAAACAATCCTATTTAAATCAATTTATGTAAATGATTGAAGCTGTGGAATCAATCTGACAGAGAGTACAAGCTTTCTGGAAAATGACGACGGTCGGATATTTTGGCTGATTACTAAAATGACATTTATTGAACTACCAACCCAGCCAATGCCAAACCACAGCTACTATTTTTCAGCATTTCCACCAGCTCGTACACCGGTCTGAAACCCCTTCCCATGTTAGAGAAATGTCACTCAGCGTTCCATCTAAATACCACAGCAGTATTCAGAGGCTGCTGCCGGTAACTGAGTTCAGGTAATGTGTTCCCGAGAGGGGCACGGCACACCGCACCACATCCGTTATTATTCAATGCTTGCATAGGGGAAACTCTAAATAAACGCCGTCATCCGAGTCCCATCTTCATATTTGTGACGTTAGGTGTCAAAGTTCCCACACTGAGGGTGTAAGCGATGTTAACTTTTGTTTTCCTGAGAAGTGGACAGAACTGATCACTGATGGCTGACTCACTATGAGACAGTTTTTTCTGTCAGTTAGAGCTGAACTATGGGTCAAAAGTTGAATATAGTCAGAGTTCACTAAAAAAAAAAATCCCCCCTTTGTCCAAAACTCTCAGAATAAATGTTGCTGCTTCTAATTTCATGCCACAGTATTTAGAATTTATACAAAATACATGAGGATGGTAATATTTACAAAAAAGATATCTTTTGTGTTTATGAAATTGTCATGAATAAAAGGAGGATAAATTCAGGCATGTTTACATTTGATTCCATTTTACATGAGATTTATTATAGATTCCCTCCGTTCTCTTCACAGGCTTTCTGGTCACTTTCTATCCTGTAGGAAACCTCTTTCTGATAATTTATTGATGCCCTGGAGGGAATGAACCTGTATTTATTCCGTCTGCTCCTGTGAACTCCTCCATATAAAGTTATTTGGCAACTTTTTCTGGAGTGAAGCAAATGGAATTTAAAATCTCCATTGATGTGCTTACACATGGGTGGGAATTGATGTTTTAAATGACTTCTGATCCCGTCTTCCCTCAGACCTGTATTTCCTGTTGCCACGGTTACTATCAGATTTCATTATTAGTGAATCCTGGGCTGCTGCACACTGTACAAACCCTCCCGAGCAAAGGCAGATTCTGTTTCAGAGCTGCATCTGTTACATGAGCATGTTTCATGCCTCCGATACAGTTCCAGCCCAACATGGACTCTAAAGCACAAACCTGATTTGAAAATAAACTATGAGCACTTGAAACTTTTTTTTTTTTTTCCTGTTGGTGAACACTAGAAGGGACATACATCCACCTTATAAATTGAAATATATAAACTTGACAATCATTTGCTTAAATACATTATTTTATTTAATTTGAGTTGTTTATCTGGCCACCTTCTACATTTAAATCCCAAATTCATTCTACTTTTATGCCTGTTTTGGCCTTTATTATCATCCATGGGGAATATTTTACTCTTTAGCTGCAAAATGCTCCACTGCGTTTACCAACTAGTTACCTTATAAAGTGGTGAACAGGCGTTGTTTAGGAGTATTTTTTTCTATATCCACTCTTCTTTTAACATCACATTTTTTGTACAGTTTTCCTTCACTGTCGCTGATGTGCCTGATTTTTTTTTTTTTTTATAGTGTAAAATATGGATATTTATATTATAAAGATATATTTAGGATTTTTTTGCTTGCTATATCAAATACTTTTATAGATGAAAATTTGCCTGTTTCACTCACTTTCACCAGATTTTTTCACACGTTGAATTTAAGGTTATATTTGAATGTCTCAGAAACTATTTAAGATAAAAGCCTGAAATTTCCAGTTGTGAAAAAAAATTCAAGCAAATCAGCGATAGTTGAGCAGAAGGCCTCCGATGATGTGAGACGGCATAAGCCCTCCGTTTAGCAAAACCATGCATTGAATTAGTCGTAAGGTGATAATTGTCTTTGATCTTGAAACTGCAGCAAACTCCTGTGACATTACACATATTAGTTTGATCTGTTGTTGATATATAACAATTATTTAGTGCAGCTTCAAATAAGTAGCCAGATGAAGCAAGCGCAATTATTTGCTAATAGGAGGAATTTATTCATGTTTTGAGACAATTAGTATTATATATTACAGCAGGTGATTTTCATTGTGGGCGTAGGTCTTATTAGGTCTTATTAGCATTTGTTCATGTGTGCACTTGATCATTTAGCTTTTTCTCTCTATTTTCCCATGCGTACATCAGTTTTTAAACTCTGCAAAACATGTAATTTACATTATTTATTTTTCCTTCATTTAACTAGGTGGGTTAATTGAGAACAAATTCTCATTTACAATAACAACCAAGAGGCAGAAAAATAAGAACAGAAAATACAATAAAAGGGATACATCCATAAAAAAATAACAAAAATAAAGCACAAACAAAACATGACAATAAAAGGCTTAAAGATAAAATACACTCAAAGCAGGTACAGGAATTGGTAAGTAATGCCTTCACCATATTTTTCAAAGATGACAGAGGTATAAAAGAGGTGAGCTGAAGTGTTTTCTGTAAGTGCTTCCAGTCGAAAGCTGCAGAAAACTGAAATGAATAGCGGCCAACAATAGTGTCATTTGCTTGTTTGTTTTACAACAAAGTGGATTTGCATCACATGAGTCTTATCTTAAATTTTAAAACAGATTTGTCCTTTTGTTAATATAAATCATGGTAAAAATTAATAATCGATAATTTAGACTCAGTAGATTTTAACAACACAATGACGTTAAAATGACAAAATTGTTGAAACATCGGTCAAAACGTTTGTAGTAGAAACTGCACAGCGCTTTACGTCTGTGAGTATAAATAGATGCTGCTGAGTGATGTGCTTGTCCTGTTTAATTCCAGCACTGCCTTTTATTGAAGCAGACTCAGCCTCATTGCCTTAATCATGTAACTGTTTAATTCACATGCATGTCTGAAGTGTCTACTGGGTTTAGCATTTAAACCAATTCTGGAAAGCATATCACACTAATAATGCAACAGCATGCAATAAATACACCATAAAGCCAACCGGAATCCACAGGGTCATTCTGGATATTTTATTAATACGCCATTAAAGCATCTCTCCTCCTCAAAGGAAAACCATATACTGTAAACTCAGCTACATTTAGCGCACAATATTGACACATCAGGTTGAAAATAATTGAGGTGATTGTTACACAGGGTCTTTAAATGCAATGTCTGTGCCAAGTTGAGAGCACTGAAGCCCAACTAAGATCTACCAGGTGGTGGACTTGGCAGCTCGAGGCTATGACGATCAAGCAAGCACATAGCAATGTCATGGCAATAATGACAAGAATCGGAGGAGATTATAGCGCTGCTTTGGTGGTTTTTGTGGGTGTCAGTTACCTCAGGTGTGACTGGTGCTGTTTCAAAATGACACAACTCATCAGGATTTGTGACAAATGTCTCAGAATCTGACCAACTGAGCAGAAGAACTGTTCCTGATAAGTCTTGCCACAAGAGGGGAATTGCTCATGTTGTAGCTTCAAAATGGACCACAAAGGTGCTCAGAATGACTCATTTTACTTCACATTTGCTTTTTTTTTAATTTGGTTTCTTCTATAATTCTGCATCTTGACTTACATATAGTTGGATAACATGGTAACAAAATGGTACCAAATAGCTTTCTCTAAAGGATATAAAGCTTCATGTGGAATAATGGAAACTCAAGGTCTGTAAGTGTAAATAAAACCAGACGGGACTATTCTGTGTATGTTTGTTGAAGAGTGCTGGAATTTTAACAAACAAGTCATCAGTTTCATTCACAGCCATTAACTCTTGCCGTCTTTTCACAGATGCAGCAGATGGTGAACTCGGATTCTCGGTTTACCAGCAGCCAACAGCCAATTGAAGCAGCACTTGGACCCAGGAGCCAATCAGGCATGAACCAACAAAACCAATTATCCACCATCAACCAATCCCAGCTGGGGCTGAGCGGGAACTCTGTTACCCATAATTCCCCCTCACCTCCTGGAAGTAAATCCGCCACACCGTCTCCCTCCAGTTCCGCACACGAGGACGACAACGATGATGGACTCAGGGTAAAAACAAACAACACAAAGATGCGCACACACTTTCCTGTATTTGCATGAGTCACTGAGTCATATCTCACTGGCTTATAGCAACCATTCGTGTGTATGTGTGTGTGTGTGTGTGTGTGCGCGCACAGACAGTGAAGACTTATTATGATAATGGTATGTGTCATAATAGACCCTTTCTTTCTGCATATCTGCTAGACAGAAATCAGCTCCCTCACTTTCTCATACTGAATCAAGCACTCTGCACCAGGCTGTTCATATTCTGGGGAAATGAAACCATTATTAGGCTACTGAATAATATTTACCAACTTTGTCATGTGTTGTACATGGGTACAGGTAATGCTGGCTTCAAGATGGATGGAAAATAAAAACCAATAGAGCCTGGTTTAACCTTCACGGTGTACTTACAAATTTACGAACACCGCCTGCTTTTGTGGTGCTTCATATGTAGTACTGAATGTACATACTTATGTAGCTAGCCTTGAGTAAAAAGAGGCTACCTGAACATGTGTATCAGGCAAACAGGTAATTCAATGTGCTTTAAGGAGGCACAGAGATGCATAAGAGCAACACTTAATAACATAATGACTATGGAAATAAAATAAACAGGACAGCAGACCAAGGAACTATGGTTACAGTGCAACATTTAAAGCATATACAGAGTTCTACATTTAGATTTGAAAGTGTACAAGGTTGTGGCTCATTAAACTCTGAGAGCCTGCTCTAGGTTTTTTCATATTTCTCCAGCATCTTCTTGTCAGTGATTGAATTCCACATGAACCCACAAATTTAACAACAACAACCTATATTAATGCACTTGAGATGTAATCTGAAGGTAGCGCTGGATAGTTGTAGTGTTTTTTTCATTCCAATAAAATTTGATCAAATTACATTCATGCAATCCTGGTGAAGAAGCTTAGATGGGCTTTTGAATGTTAGCCAAGAGAATATTTTGTTCTTTCAAAAAACTAGCAGCCCATGCTTTTATGATGGGTAAGTGGGGGTTTTAACAAAAAAAAAGAGACCCTTTCAAAGCATTTTTCATGAGTTAATCAGGCCAGTCGTTTCTTATCCAGTCCCAGGTTGTATTCATTTAATTAAATACATTGTGAGGAATTATTATTATTATACATTCTAAAACATGACACCCTGCTGGGGTTCTATTATACTTTAGTACTTTGGCTGGAAGACTCACAAAACCTATTAATAAATAATGAAATTGTGCTCTATGTGGTGTTAAATTTAAGAAAGCAATAATAATTAAATAACTTGGTGAACCCTGCAGAGTCAGTGAAACTATTGTTTTCATTGTGGTCATGTGTTAACTGCCCATAACAATAATAATTTTTATTATTACGACCCCAGTGAGGATAAGGTGGTGTATAGATAATAGATGGATGGACAATAATTTCCAACAAGGCCTAGTAGCCCACAATTAAACTCCTTGTCTTGGTGGGCAACTTACATGACAGTCTAAAGTAAGTTGCATTTCTGTAGAAGTGATAACATGTTGTTAAAGGTCAATACCAACTGTAGCTCTTGACAGATTAGAGTTCAAAAACATGAGTGGGTGTGTTGGGGGTAAACTAAGGTGCTGCAACTGGCTGAACTGATACATAACAGTAAGAATTGTGGGTAACACATTACAGACGCATAAGAATACAAGTGAAAATCAGGGGAGTCTGTATATATGACACATTTCTGCTGCATTTTTGACTGAAATATGTTTCAGTTTTAATCAGTGCAAATTTTGAAATGTGCCTTTTACAAGCTGGTAAACTGACAGTTACTAATAAGCCGGCTGGATGTAGTTTATAAGCACGATCTCATTTGTAGAGGATGTTGTGTAAAGGAGCTGGTCAAAGTAAACCATTTCTTATCGTATTGTTTTTTTGATTATACAGTAAATTTCACATTTCTGCTGGTTCATCCTTCCAGCTATGCAGTGAATTAAAGATTAGCTTGTCATTTATGTAGAATCAGTTATTTGGTAATTAAGTGTACCAGTTAAACACTGTTGTTTATGTGAGGATTTCTACACCAGCTGCACAACATTTTTACAACGGTTTTCGACGACGTACCCCTCATTTTCCACTTCAGACACACAACAAAACAGATCCAGTGTCGACACTAACTGCTGCTTTCGCTGTGGCATCATGGAGACTTGACCTGTTTATATCATGGCTGATGTTGAACCACTCTTCTGAAAGGCTTCATCAGGTCTGCTGACTGGTGGGGACTTTCCCCACGTTTCCTCTCTGTGGTTGAATTATACATCGCTTCACATCAAACAACAACAGCTGAGGTCACATGCAAGCAATGTGGGTCCTCAAAGACATGACTTTAGGTTTGAATTGTTAAAACTAGTCCTTAAACAGTCAGTCAATTCAATACATAACTCATACTAGCCAACATTTTAGTTACCACAGTTCCACTCTTAGTTTTTAATGCTCTTTTGCTAGAAAACTAATCCACCACCAGTCATTTTGTCCATCTGTACATTCACCCATCCAGACTTCTTTCTTCATACAGTTTCAGCGTGTCTCCTACTCAGCCTCCCTTATTTATCTTCACAGGGAGAGAAACGTCCAGCAACAGTGGACATCTCCAAGAAACCCAAAACGCCAAAGAAGAAAAAACGAAAGGACCCCAATGAGCCAGTGAAGCCAGTGTCTGCCTACGCTTTGTTCTTCAGGGACACCCAAGCCAACATCAAGGCCCAGAACCCCAACGCCACCTTTGGAGAGGTGTCAAAGATCGTGGCTTCAATGTGGGACGGCCTGGGAGAAGAGCAGAAACAGGTAGGTTGTCCTTTAAATTCGCTTGTCTGTGCTATATAGTCCCTCACTGCTGCTCATAGGATTATCTTCGGAAGTAAATAAACTGTATATGCCTTTTGGGATATTAAATTATCAACATTATCGCAGTTGTAATCAAACTGAAAGTAAAGGCTCCTGCCAAAAGAGATGTGGTGTAAATCTAAACTGGATAGAAGCAACCAGCTTTAGTTAAGCAAACACATCGATATTAATGTTTTAATAATCCACTTATAGTCAGAAGCTTTAGGAGTTTCAGAAGCTTGAGTTTTCAGCCATTCTAGTAGTTAACTACTTTGATCTGGACTGAAATGTCTTAACAACCACTGGATGGATTAAAATGGAAAAAATGCAACAGCTTTGCCAGTCTCTTGAATTTTCATCTGGCATTGGCTCCAGTTTGCCATGGATTGGAATGGAATTTGTACACTCATTTATGGTTTCCCCAGGATCAATCCTACAGACTCTGTTTGGATAGATGGCCATTACATTTGGTACAGATATTCTGTTTAACCCTATACATTTCCATTTCTCCCCATCATCACACCAGATCTGTAACCTGTCCTGTGCTTATGTGCAAAACTAATGACATTCTCATCACCCTCAACTGTACTTTGTCTTTGGAGCCAGTTTCATTTGGTAACAATCAAAATTAAGATGGTGACCACGGCCACCATTCTATACAACATTGTGAACATGTTGATATTTTGTGTCTAAGTGCTGCTGCTTAAAATCACTGCTGCAGATTGTCAGCCCTGTCAGAATAAAGAACATGGTTATCCTGTTCAGTGAAGCTATAAAGGACATAAATGTAGTTGGAGTGAGAAGGGCAAAAGTGGCAGCGTCATCGTTGTGACAGAAATCAACAGTTATGCAGAGAAACATCAGCTCTAACAATACCACAGAGACTATCAGTCATTACTGCACTCGTAACACTTCTACAAGTGCCATATCAACTGAATTTAATAGTGTTTGGATTCAGAGAAGAGTTGCAGTAGGTGCTTTGGGAATTCATTATTTTGGTTATGTGTTATTAGATAAATTTGTCAGCTGAGGGAAATACTACGAGCCCCATGATGGTTATACCAGAGCACATTTTACACTATTATGATGATCAGATGCAGTCTAATTCTGTTATTTACAGCTACGTGTTTTTGTTTCTCAGTGCTGTAAACTGTCAATTTGTGTGTTTCAGGTGTACAAGAAGAAGACAGAGACTGCTAAGAAGGAGTATCTGAAACAACTGGCTGCCTACAGAGCTAGTCTGGTCTCACAGGTGTGATACACACTCACATATACACACTTTAAGTTATTTGTTTCATGCCCAACTCAGTCTTCACAAAATTTCGTCTTTATACAACTAAACTGCATTCTCAATGACATTTTGAGGGAAATGTATTTTCAGCCGTGTTAAGTTTTTAATGCACCCCAAAGACGTTTCTCATCAACACATCTTTGCCATTTATTTTATTCTCTTGCCGTCACACATTTCCGCCAACCAATCATAAATTAGATGGGGCAGGATCTCTCACCCTGGTCATAGTAAAGCTTCAAACAGGTAGTGAAAGAATCACATTTTAACCCAAACCATGATATTTCTCATAACCCTAACAAAGTGATATTGGTGCATAACTTTAGCTGAGCTTCTAGCATGTAAAAGTGTCTAACAAAGTGTGATATTGTCCAAAACCAGATGTAGTTTTGGCCCATAATCCAAACCAGAAAGTGAGTGACAATCGAAGATAAACAGAGAGAAAACCTAACTTAAGTCTGATTCTTTGTCCATGAGGTGATATGAACCCTGGTGTTCTCTGTGAATGGTCTCAAGTTCATCTTCCCCTTTTTCAAACTGGCTGTCTTTCCTACAGTGTCACAGCTGACATGTTACACTTACATCAAAGCAAAACTATGTTCCTCTCAGAACATAAATAAGAATACAGTTTAGTTGTATAGGAAGGTAATTTTCCAAGTGTAAATGGTTGATGTGAACCTGCAAACTAACTTTGTTTCCTTCTTTCTCGTTCTCCAGAGTTACAATGACCCATCTGACATGAAGCCACCCCACTCTTCCTCCTCATCCTCCTCTTCTACCTCAATGTTTACACCCAAACCTTCAGTCTACCCCGGTCACCCAGGCCAGCACCCTTCCTCCAGCTCACTTGCCCACCCTCACCCTCTCCAGTCCCATCAGCACCCAGGCATGTACATGCCCTACCCTCACCCATCACACCCTTCCCACGCCTCCAGCCCCGGCCTCGGGCCCCACCTACCCCCTCCTCATCCCCAAATCCATCCCCAGCTCCAGGCTCTGTCCTCCAGAGGGACCGTGCCACGGGCCAGTGTCCCCCACCAGGGAGCCCTGTCCCTCGGCAATGTGGCGGCGGCATCTACCCCTCCTCTCCAGGTCAGCCCTCCTCTCCACAGCCAGGCACACCTGGGAGGCCTGCACAGTCCACACCATCAGCACCAGCAGCTCAGTGGACACCCACTGGGAATGACACACTCCCCTGCCATCACACAGGTCAGTCATACTCAAGATATACAACCTTAAAACTGTATTGTGACTATATGTTGGTTAGGTTAGTATCCATAATTAACTCTAGTATGTATTATAGTCAAGTAAAGTGATATTTTATATCATTCTTGTAGTGTTTTAATCTCTAATATATAAATTACTCTGGTATATTCACACCTTAAATATCAATGCAGGGTCCTAATGGCAATGTTTAATTTTGTAAGGTTACTTTTGTAATGTCAGCCATAGTCCTTTTATTTTAGAAATGTGCTACACAAAGTCTTATTGTTGTTCATATTATTATTACCAGTCATATCCACTTCTCACCAAAGAGGCGTTAAATTTGTTGTATACATCAAACACTCCTTGAGCCAACTTGTGAGACTTTTCCTATAATGTACATTGGACTATTGGAGTTTCATCCATGGCTTAAACTGAAATTCTCTTAGAAATAAGATGATGAAAAGCTGTTTAGTGACCAGCTTTTTGTGACCTCTGGTGACCAAATTTTATTTTAGTCTTCTGTTTTAATTAACTGTTTGTATTTTCTCCATGCTTGTAGCTCTGGTTTATGTCTTATCTAACAATGCGTTTCATTTTTATAAATTCTCAGTGTAGTTACTGATGTTCTTTTCTCCTGCGTACTTTTACTGTACTAGTAATACATTATTCACAGCCTCCACCCAGATATAGGACAGTCCAGGCCACCTGCAGAGCAGCTGCACCACACTGAAATCCTCTAACAGCGCGACACACTCACACTTTAATGCCTTTAATGTATTTATCACCTCTGATGTGAAAACATCACATCTCCAAACAGTCAAAGAAATACAAAGTGTGCATCCTGGTCATAGTTCAGTTGAATAACCTGCAGAGCGTCTCTACGTTGTGTGGATGTCAGCTAAAGGGTCAATCGCACTGGAAGGTAGATGAGAGGAGTCTGAACCAGCGTCAGGTTCAAAAGTAGTTTAGCCGACATTCAGTTCTGAAGCAGAGAGCGTCGGAGCAGCCGACAGGAGCGAGACGCACTCCTGTGAGTCACGCTGCCTCTGTTTCCATCTTCCTTCTCTGTTTCCATCACAGTTAGTTAATGAGGTCATTTTCAGACTACATTCAGTTTGCGGAGTGTCGAGGCTGTCGTGCTGTTATTCTGTGTTGCTCTGTGTACGGTGACACAGCAAAAAAAAAAAAAAAGAAAAGCTGTGAATAAGCTGACAAAATGAGATTTTGTTCACAAATAAAATGATGATTTGAATTGTAGGCGTTTAAAGGGGACCTATCATGCCCATTTTCAGATTTATATTTTAATTCTAGGGCTGTGCTGGTCTGTCTTTGAGAAATGTAATTTTTTGTAAATCCTCATTTATCTTGTCCTGCTACTGAGCTCAGCCTCTATAAGAAACAAGCAGTTTTAGCTCCTTTAAGGCCCCACCCCCTCACTGGCAAGATACAAACATATACAAAAGTGGACAGATTTCACTTGTGTGTCTCTGTCTTTACTCAAAATGTAAACTTCTCGAGTACATCTGTTTGTTCGACCACAAATGTGATCAGAAATGTATCGATCAGCCACAACATTAATACAGGGGAAGCTTGTGACATTAATTATGTTGTTGTGATGGCACCTTTCAGTGTGTCTGATGTATTAGGCAGCAAGTGAACAGTCAGTTCTTGAGGTTGAAGTGTGAAGCAAAGCAGGAAGAATGGAGTCTGTTTATTGTTGTTGGTGCAGAACCGCAGAACAACCTTGGCAACAACTTTAGCAACAAATGCTGCAGAACAGTGGTTTTTTTTTTTTGGATGAGATCTGACATCCGTTTTATGGCGAAGTAGGAGTAACGCTGTAATACATGACAGAAAATAACAAACTCTTCCTATGGCTGATTTACAGGGCTGCCATATTGGATGATTCATTTACTTAATGTCCCAGTTCTATTATTTACTTAAGCCCTAAACTCTTGTGTCAGAGTTACAAATTTAGAAGTGATAATAATCCTTTTCTGCCTTAAAATGTCTTAGATTTAACTCTACACTGTTGCTTTCTCAAGAATGTGCAGGTTTGTGGAGTTCTCGCCTCTATATACACCCCTCCTGAATCACTGCAGCTCAGCACACCAGCTCACCTATCACTCTGCTCAAACACTGTAAAACTACTCTACACAATGGAAAGTTGGAATATTGGATTATTTCAGCCATGTTTAAACCAAGAACTCATTCCAAAGAAGAAGAAAAAATCATACAGAAAGCTCAACCGTGCAAGTTGACAGGATTGAGTCTTTAGATTTGTTCTATATGAAACCCGAAAAGTTTGAATCTTTAGTTTTTTTAGGCTTTTGTCAGTGGTAACCCTCATTGTGTTGACTGCTTATTTGACTTGTGATGTGTCTTCCAGCTTGTATAAAACAAAAAAAAACATATGGACATGTTGAAAAACTAGATTTTTAAAATGTTTTAAACCATGTCGCCATTTCCTTTTTTGCGGTGTGTTGTTGGACGACAATGTCTCATTTTTTGTTTTGCTTACGGACCTCTGTATAGTTAATTTTGATCGATAGCATCTCACTGATTTGCAGAAAAGCTGCACACAGTTGGATGGCGATCGAGAATCAACAGAAGACAAAACAGAGACAAAACACACTCAAACAGTGGAAATGAGATGAGTGTTCAAGTGGGAGTGAATGCAGCAGCATTTCTTCATGGACCTCAGTGCTCATAGAGCAGAGCTGTGCTGAACTGAGCTGGTTTGAAATAAGTTGAGCCTATCTGGGTTAAATTAATAAGAACAGAATTGAACTCCGTGATTGTCAGTGTACAACGAAACTAAGCAGCATTCCTGTCAGTGCATTCACAGAATCAGACAATGTTTTGTTTTGTTTTGGATTTTTTTTTAAAGTACAGTAAGAAATGTACAAATATACAATGTCAACACCTGCAGTCTGTACAGGTGTATTCTATCAAAAACAGTGATACAGCTCATTATTTACAGCTTCTGCAGCATTTTGCAGTCGTTTAACCAATGTTCCACTTCTGGATTCTGCACATAGCTGAACATATAATGACTTGAAGTAGTGAAAGGAAGACATGCTGCAGCTGTCATTATTACACAGTGATGTTGGATGTTTGACCTCAGTCTTTAGCCACCTGGATGTCTGAAACAGTGACTAGATGAAGCAGTTTGAATGTTACAAGAAGTGATAGTGAAGTTCTGGAGACCTGTGATGGAGAACACATTGGCTGAATTTGGTCAAACTGTCAGTTTTTACCAGCTCTGATGTTGTCAGTCACTCAGTCAGTGTTTGTTCTCTTCATTTGTCACAGTTAGCTGCTCTGTTCATAGTTGCTCTGTTAAGACGGGGGCAAGACAAGGATGAGTAGCTGTGATATGAATTCATGTAAAGTCCAGCGTGAGACAGTGTGATGTGCAAATTGTGCAAATCGTTAAAACGTGGTGGATAGATTACCACTGAGTCTCACTTCCCATTTTATCCCCCTTTTTATAGAGCACTTTTAAATCCCACACTACCATAATCCCCTTTCTCTCCTCCATTTTGCATATATTTTTTTTAAGAAAAAGACCAAACAAAAAAAAAGAAAAAGTGAAGGGAAAAAAGAAGGAGAGGACACAGTGACAGAGCTCCCAACTTTTCTTTTTTTTTTTTTTTTCTGCGGGTGAAGAGTGAGAACTGATGGGGGAAGGGAAAGAGGGGGAGAGAGGAGAGAGAGAGAGAGAGAGAGACAAAAGAGGCAGATGGGGTCTTTGTGAAGGAGTGAAGGAGAAGAATTTGCTCAACAATAGATGAATAGGTGAGGTAGAGGAGGAGAGGGGGAGGAGAGCGGGGGAGAACCCAACCACCTGCTGTCCTCCTCTTTCTCCTCTTTCACTCACAACACTCAGATTAACTTCCCTTTCAGACTCTCTCTCTCCCCCTTTCTCCCCCATCACACACACACTTCTACACTTTGTCATTGCCTGCGCTCATTTTTCCGTCTCCCTCTCCTCCCTCTCATGGTTAGAGACATGCTCACCTCCTCTTCCTCCTCCTCTTACCTTTTCATCTTCACGTCTCCTCCACCCTTCTGGCAGATGATAAAATCAGCAAGATACTCCAAACTCTGTAATTACTGCTGATGAACCTGCAACTGATCTGTCTCCTTTTCACTTCAGTCACATTCATTCATACAGCCCCGTTCATCAGAATCCATTTTTTTACTAAAGACGTGTTAATGGCTGGTTTGCAGAAACCATCAGCTGTCAATGGACTAATTCATGTTGAAGGAGGAAGTAAACAGGCCTCCAATAAAACCTGCTCAATGACACTTAAATGCATATGAAGGATTTTACTTTTTAACCACTTTTGCCAAGTACTGTGACCTGTTACTATTGAAGTATAGCCAATTTCCATTTAAATAAAAGTTATGCCCTCAGACGAACTTCAGACAACCCATTTTAAAGCCTGTATTTGCTCACATTTTGTCACCATGAAAATTGTGTTAATTAGCTGTTCTAAGTTTCTGTTTGTCACATTATGATGGATGTATGACAGCTGTGTAACTACTTACTCAAATGTGATGATTCACAGGCAGGTTCTGGTTTGTTGATGTTTGACCTTTGACATAAATTGTGGCACTTCAGGTTTTAAAGCAGCTGAACTGTCTCCAGGAGTTTTGTGTCACAAGCTGTGTTTCTATCATGTGATGAACATTTTAAAGTTCCAAGTTGGAAAAGTTTGTTGGAAATGCCAGAATTTGAAAACTGATTCCACCAATGAGTTTTAAAACTCACTTGAGGTGGTTTTTCACCCTTTCAAAAAAGTGAATGCACTTCATGGGAGTTCAAGAAAAAAGTTCAGCACTTTAACTCACATGACTGATCAGCTGGGGCTGCAAGAAGGTCGCTGGTTCGCTTCCCGGTGAGGACACCCGGGATCTTCTGTGTGGAGTTTGCATGTTCTCCTCGTGCAGTGTGGGTTCTCTCTGGGTTCTCCAGCTTCCTCCCACAAGGTCCAAAAACATGTTGAGGTTAATTGGTGATTCTAAATTGTCCGTAGGTGTGAATGTGAGTGTGCTTGGTTGTCTGTCTCTAAGTGTGGCCCTGTGATAGACTGGTGACCTGTCCAGGGTGTCCCCTGCCTTCACCCTGAGTGGGATAGACTCCAGCCCCCCCACGACACGAGTGAGGATTAGGCAGTGTATAGATAATGGATGGATGGATGAACTGATCAGCTTTTTACACTTATTTTTTTGTTTTCACGTCCAGACTAGAGATAGATTAATTATTGGATTCAATTTTAGTCATTTTCCCAATTATCGTTACTTTAACTTGACAGTTGTATGAAAACAGCTACAGTTGCTTCATCTGCTGTCCATGTTTGACACACAGGCCAAATCTGCAGGCCAACCTACAATAAGTAGCTTCCAGTTGTTTTTTTAGAGCCCCAGCATGCATCTCTCCCTTTGACTTCACACAGTATCTGAGTCAGCGTGCCTCAAAGTTTTCCAGCCTCTGATCTAAATTTTATCCAGTTTCAACGACTGGGCTTCTTTTCCCTGCTCATCACCTGTGGCGTTATCAACTGCTCTATATTTTTTTGTACTTCAACTTTACAAAAACTAAGTAAAATCAACAGATCTGCAGCACCACCTGTACTGTAAGAACACAAATACATCTAGCAGTGTCTCTGCAGCAGCACTGATCACGTGGAACTTGGGTTTTTACAGTTTTCTCAACATCTGTCCATGTCTGACCAACCATCCTCTTGTAACTAGATTCCTCCCTCTTCAAAGTGAATTAAAACTTTTTGTGTGTGTTTTGTAATCCCAGGCCTACCCTCAATCCCTGCAGTCTGACTACCAGCCAATGGGAGGAGGCATGCTGAATAGTGGACCAGTGATGTCATCATCAGTGGACTACCACCAGCTGGGTCGACATACACCAAACCACCACCCCTCTCTGGACTGGAGCACTGATTATCATGGCAACGGGTAGGCATCAACACTCGACTGCAAGTTTTTAAAGAGCAGCTTAAAGCTACAGAAAGCAAGTTTATAGAAAAAAGGAAAAAATGGCAGAATTTGAAAACATACATTCCTGCAGCTCTTCTGTCTCCCCTATGTTTTAAGCTCCTCCCACCAGACGAGGACACACTTCAAATATATAAAAAATCCAACACTAACCACTTAGAATGCTAATTTTGAACAACTTTTTTAACCAATAATCAGGAGCCTTGTCACTCAATAGCACCAAATGACCTCGATGGGCATCATTCCATGTCCCTTTACAGCCACTTACAACGTAATCACATGACACGGCCGCTCCAGTGGCGTTGATCATCAGCCACTAGGCCACACTGTTTTAGCGCACTTCAGCTCGCTTGACTGGTACACATTAGATGTCACAGAAGACTTTCCAGGGCTCCAGGCTAACTTTTTCACTGGTGGCACTGATGCAACCAACATTCTTATTTGGTCACACCTCCCACCTGGTCACTTACCAACATTTTCTTATCAGTAGACTACAATTCACTGATGTTCCTAAATGCTTCACATTGCAGCCTGTGGTAGATTCCACGTGGTGTGCTGTGTGCGCTCAGACAGGTGTGCAAACAAAAAATACTTGAAAAGAGTTAAACTAGGGCGTTCTAACCTCAGGTTTGTCTGAGATGAAACAGTGATTTCTACAATGTGGAGCGCACCTACATGTTCCACTCATAGAAAACAGCGAACGCAGGTGTGCTTCACATTTCAAGTGTCAATACAAAGTCCACCAAAGTTAAAGAAGTGCTGCTTTCCACCACTGTGGTTACCACAGTAGACACCTGTGCCGGTTACAGTGACACTAACACAGCTTAATGATCTTTATGTACTCGCATGAATGCGACGACTTGAAATTTCAACTCACACACTCTCAAAACAGGTTGCAAATGCGACAAAAATGGTTGCAGCGTGGAGCTCTGCTTTGCATTTTGACCCTTTACTAGCCAAATTCCACAGAACTGTCGTCCAAGTGCAACTCTTCTCTGGTCGCTATGGCATCAAACAGTAAGAGGCTCCACCTCTTACCTCCTACAATACATTTTCTGACATGCATGTCCTTCATCTCATGCTTCATTGGTTAAAATATTTATAATCGGTTAAATCATTACTGGTACTTAATTGGTTAAGCAATAGTCATTAACATCCCTATGACCACTGCACCAAAAATCTATATTTATTTGTGGCTTTACAAAGGATTTATGTTGTGCTTTCCTAAGTGAAAGTCCTTCATCGATCCCACTGCGTCACCATATCCAAGAAGACCAGTTTCCTTTCAGACCATTTGAATCATGATATGTTCAAAGGTTAGTGTGGAAGTTTTTCCTACTGCTTCAAGTTTCACAAAAAGTTCACCTTGTCTTTACTCCAGTAATCGGAGGCATCACTTTTGGGTGGTTACAGGTGGAAGTAACTTGGTTTGACAGGTTTTAAAGTGCACTTTCTGTAATGGTGAAGGGGGCGTATTCAAGCTAAAACTGGGTGTTAAGTTACTGTTCAGTGGCTCGCTGGACTGTAGCTTTGAATGTATCAGATGTCCAAGTCAGTGTTTCCCCCAGAATAATGTTTGTGTTTGGGTAAATCAGCCTGAGCTATACAGCCTATGTATTTTGATTTATTAGTTCTTGTTTAATTTGTGACAAAGAACACCTTTGTTACTTACGAAATCAGGGAAGTGGCTGTTGAAAGATAAAATGATAATAATTTAAACAATAGATATAGCATCAAGGATGGATTTCAGGGCTCCTCTTCTGGCTACAGCCCTGCAGGAATTTGATAAACATGTGAAATTGCAGGTTTCATTCACATGTACAAACATTTTGGCCAATTTTTTAATTTTTTTTTTGAATCTGCAAAAGAAAATGTCCCATCCACTGTTACTTAAATTTTAGATCTTGGTTTGTCAATAACAGCTGATGGCACTAATTGTTGAGTTGGTGTCGTCATGCCACTACAATAAAAGACAAACAGTAAAGAATAATGTAGAAAGCATGATGGAACTGTGGCATTTCAGTTAGTTTTATTCATTAATGTCAGACAGGGTGCAGGACACTCATTGTGCCACACAAATCACATGTTTTCATCTATTTCTCAACTCTCCAGTGGAGTGGAAGCTTCACTGGATGCCACATGCTTCATTTACTCGCTAAAGCTGCTTCCATTCCACTTTCTATTTTGAACTTATTGATACACAAACTTTTCCACCTCAGCCAAGCGTAAAAACTTTGGAGATTTTTTTTTTTAATTTCAGCATTTACACTCCCGGTTTTTCATATTGAAAATGTGGCTAAAAACAGGTCGATGGAAGCACACGCAATTACACTTATTGGAAGGATTTTCTTAGATGGTGTAATATTTAGCACATTTGCAGTGTGCTTTGTGACATCCATTAGTTTGAAGAGTCCTGATGTCCAAAAAAAGCTAATATGAGCCAGTCACATAATATCTGTGTTCTGGTCACTGTGGCTGATGTGTTTTTTATCCCTCTCTGCTTCCAGAAGTCTTCAGAGAGACAAACCTCTGTATCTGAGCTAATCTCAGGACCAAGCGACACCAAACGTCTACACTTCTACTGCCACACCATGAAACCTCCAGCCTCATCTCTCCATGAAGACCAGCCTGGTCCAACCTGAACCCCACTGAGAGAGCTGACTGCCAATGACAAACGGACTCACAGTGGACGTACAGACCACCCACAACTGAACCAAACCTGAGTTCAGCACTTAAAACAAAAAAAACCCCAAGCAGTAGAATCATTTCTGTGTATTACTACTATCTCTTTAAGGTACAACAGTGTTAAGAGCTGACAAGAGCATCTGTTATTTGCTGTATCTTTTCTACTGATCATTTACTGCATATTGCTACCGTTGGAACTGAAAATGCGTGTACCAGTGAGGAGAGGTAATGCTGATAGGTGTATATACTCCAACCTCTGTCTGCTCTGAAACAACATCACGTCTAGTTTCTCATTTTGCAAGAATGGTGTCTAGCACCAGTTTCAGAAGGCTCTGAGGAGCTCGTGTAAATTGCTGTAACATAACTGTTTAAGTTGTCAGTTTAAACCCGACTGATTTGTTTTTCTTTGACTTCATAGTTGCCGTGTTTTTCTACAGCCAAAACCGGAAGAACACAGCAAAAACACAAGATGTTAATAACCAAATACTACACAAATTGTGTTTCCCCCTCCGGCTCTTTAATTACAAGAGTCTTCGATTTGATGAAGTGCGGACTGAGGAGACAGAAAATGTCCGGCGATTCTGAGAGTTCAACAAAAATGATGACTGAATTCAGGCTGCTTTATTTAGCTAAAGACAAATAAGAGAAAGGTGTGGAACAGCGCGAGAAGCTGTCTGTTGCCTGTTTAGGCAGGCGGCAACTGTGAATAATTGTGTACGATTAAAGAATTTTCATTGTTCTCTTAAGGAAGTCCGATGTATTTTAGTCCTTGAAATAATGAAAATGTCAAACAGCTGTTTGTTGGAGAAAAAAAAAGAAAAAAAGAAACAAAAATACTCCTTTGTATGATGACAGCTCCTCCTCCTGGCATATGTCTGTTGATAATATTGATTTGGATCCAAACTGTGTGTGAGTGTGTGAAGTGTTAATGAGGAAGCAGAGTGGTTGATTGGGTTGCATGGTCTCTTTTGTCATCTCTTTTTCTCTGTGCACAGAGGCTATTTAAGAAACTATAACTGTTGCTGGGTTGGCTGTGTTTAATGTTGTTTTTTTTTTTGTTTTGTTTTGTTTTTTTTAATCAAATAAAGTTTTGTTTTAGTGTTAATGATAATGATGATGAGAGACGTATCTCTCTCGCTCTGTATCTCTTTGTATTAATGTGGTTTTTTTTTGGCAGATGAAAGGACTCTGGGCAACAACAACCATGAAGATTTTCTTATTTTTAGATTCTAATAATGTGTTTGAGAATAAAGTCAGCGCTGCATTGATGTGCAGTCATTACTCCAAAACCTGCCTCTTTCATGTTGTTTATTTCGGAACAGTTGGTGACAGTTGCTTTAATTAACTGCACATAATAATGTACACCTTTACCACTGCTGCGACTCTCCACACCTCCTTGTCTGTATCTTGGCCTTTGCATTTATGCAAAGTGGCTTCCAATTGCAAAACAAATTCCTTTGAAGTCTCGGAAAATATGTATTTTTAACCCAGGTTGGTTCAAATAGGAAATCTTGTTTTAGCTTCTCAAACCATGTGGCTGAGATGGAAATTCTGCTGTCTGATACCTGCAAACCTGAAGGTATCCATTATCCACAGCTGGACTTTGTGTTTAATACTAAAGAGCAGGTTTTAGCATGCTAACATGCTAAAACATGGGGAACATGGTAACGCACCATTATTATGAGCATGTTAACAGGCTACAAATCCATTTACCTCAACAACGCCCCCATGCCTAAGTCTGAGAGAGTCACTAGATAAAAACAGCTGTTGACTTTTAAAATAAAACAAACATGGCTAAACTTGATCTAGCTCCAGTTTGTCCTTCATGTCAACGAGTTAAATATTCTTTATATACCTGCATGGCTGTGCTACTTTTTTGAGGTTATCTAAATTTTTCTTCTTTTAACATGCACCGATAAGTTGGTTTCTTCAGACTAGAAATGACAAAAACAAGTGACAAAAGGCTGCCTTCACCCTGAGTCAGCTGGAATAGACTCCAGCCCCCCCGCAACCCTAGTGAGGATTAAGCGGTGTATAGATAATGGATGGAAGTGACAAAAGATGCTAAGACATTGTGTTTGAGTTGTTAACACATTTCAAGTATACATGGGGTTTTTTTTGTTTGTTTGTTTTGTTTTTTAAATTTAAGTACTATGTCCAACACTATTTACATCTCTTTTGATACTTTCAAGTTTTTTTTTTTAAAAATGCAGCTTCTATGCTATTTCAAAGGGTCCTCGCAATTTCTCCCATGTTCTTCAGCATTCTAATACACTGTAAACTGAGATAGCTGATGCTGTACATCTCTACTCAGTTACTAGAGCCCAGGCTAACACCAGAAACCTTAGTGAGCTTCCTGTTCAGCTCCATCACTCAGAGAGAACTGTGCGTTGTGGCTGTAAGTCATATCCAAGTGTTTTCAAGTTCTAGTGCCACAGTGCAAAGTGCCATCAAAAAATACAAGGAGTGCCACAATGTCAACAGACACACTAAGAACCTAAAGTGACCTCTGCATTAAAAATAAAGTAAGTCTGAGAGGCCAAACATAATCCACGGATCACCACCAACACTGTCTTGGTGAATCAGAGCAGTTACCAACGTCTTAAGACAGACACTCCAGCAGACACTGAAAAAGGCAGGTCTTCATGGACACTGATGATAGAAGACTCCACAAAGGTTCACTTGGACAAAGAGGAAAGCTTTTGTAAGTGGTGTCATGGACCAGAAATCACAAATCAGTAATGAGTCATACATCTGCAACACAAAGAGCTAACGAGGTTGTCAAATGTTGTTCCACTGAAGGACTTTTGGGGTTCAGGATCATGTTGTCGGACATCTAAAACATCCCACAGATGCTGGATTGGTGAGATATCTGGAGACTCTACAGGCCAGAATAGGACTGAAGAGCAGCTTGTATTGTGGCGACATGAGGATACGCGTTGTCTTGTTGAAACCTCACATTATGGCGGCAAATGAACAGGATAACCACGGCTGTGAGGATTTCATTCCAATATCGTTTGGCAGTGAGATTGCCGTAAATGAAATGCAAATGTGTTCTTTGTTCATGGCAGGTCCCTGCACATACCATCAGTACTCTGCTTCTATGGGCCTTGTACAACGTTGACATCCACATAGCTTTCCCAAATGCGATGGCAAGATTCTTCAATGAAAAGGAATTGAAGAATCCTCCATCTTGCTCATGTCCATGGAGGGTCGCCCACTGGAAGAGAATACAGTTACTTGAAGGCCTTGGTGTGGATCACAATAATGCAAACATGCATCGTGATTCATTACAGTTTGAGTCACATATTCTCTGGTTGTTCATACCAACAATTCCATGAGCAGTCCATGGAGCTGATATCAAACAATGTCTCAGATAAATGAGGTGGATGTGAAATTTGGTTTGGTGGCAGATTGTCTGTCGTACCACAATGTCTTAGACAACAAATGGTGGTGTTGTGGACATTCAAGCTTCAGGCCCTGAATCCCATGTCAGCCTCCCGTTCCCGTCCTGTGGAGTCACACCTGAGCAGGCTATGGACAAACTCAGTGGCTCAGAATTTGTCACAAGTTTAGCTCAGAAACTTTTTATGCACATTTTCAAAGCAAACCACTTGCATGCTGCCTTTATATATTTTTTTCACCACCTTAGAGGCACAGACTGGTGGTGTAGACCATTTGGTCTTACTTTTCGGAAACACAAACTGGCATGAAATTAAGACACACAACCTTTAAATGTCCAGTAAAGAACATTGATTGGAACAGGCATCTCTCTCATCTCCGGTTAACACGATTAGGAGCCACTCTGAAGAACTGATGGTGTGTTTATGATTTGAACAGGATTTATTAGGCCACGGGTTATTGGTGTGATCAACACGAGCACGCCAGATGATTAATAATCAATTCAGCTCCATCTCGGCACTAATGTGGCGTAATGGGAGACTTTGCAGAGCTCAGGAGATATTAGTTTTGACATATCATTTCTATACATTTCCATTTTTCCCGTAGCCTCCTGTGGGTGTGAGGGAGAGTCGGAGCATTAACCACACTCAGCCCAACAGGCATTTCTTCTCCTGCATCCAGCATTTGCATTTCACACAGATGCCTGCAGACACAGTTACATTAGCAGCAACAATACAAGGTGTCAGCGGTGAAGTCCAGTTATTACTGCAGGCTAGAATTAGTCAATCTTATTCCCTGACTCCTTTCTTTCTTTGTTTATGCTGCTCGAATGTCTTCTAATACAGGAGTGATGTTTGCCAACAAAAACAGTCTCCTGATTATAGGTGTCAGTAGTTAGAACCCTTTATTCTGATCGGTTTGAAAACATGACGATTTTCTGCTTTTCCCAGTTGACATTTTGCTATTTTAGAAGATGATATCAAATGTCAAAAACTGGTAAGATTCTATTCTGTCAGCCTTTCTTGAATAAATTAGCCTTTTTGTAAAATAATGAGTTTAGATTGTTCACACAGCTCTATTAAACAGATTAGGTATTTTTTCTCCTGCTGTAATTACATTTTGTCTCCATTTCAGTTTTATCCCAGCAATAAATCAAAAGCACATTTGCGCTGAAGAGCAGGCCGATGCTATCTGTGTCAGCAGGTACATACTGCCCCCTGTTGATCACAGGAAAGAGCTGCAACCAGCTCAGAGACAGTCGTCATAAAACTCCCTGCTATCCTTGTAGGGCCCAGAAATCTGTCTCTGTGTTTTAGTGTTAAAATGAGGGATAATTCAACGTAAATGGAGAGATAAAATAAGTCAAGAGCTTCGAAATAAATGACTGTGAATATGCAGCGGTGTGACTGAGGCCCTGGAAAGCTGCACATATCAGTGTTTTGTATGAACAAGGGGAAGTGTGTTTGAAGTTAAAAGGAATCACAAAGTATTTTAGAACTTTTCAGATCACTGGTTGTTGGTTTTTGATTTGTTTTGATCCAGTGTTAGAATTACACCCATTTTGTTAGCATATAATCGAACACAGAATGACCACCCCTGCCTGATGTGCCAAAAAAACAGCTCTGATCTGTCGAGGTATCAACTCTATCACACCTCTGGAGATGGTATGAGGTGCCAAAACGCTAGCAGCAGATCCTTTAAGTCGTGGAAGTTTAGAGTTGGAGCTGCCAGGGATCAGAATTGTTCCGAAACATGTTTCAGCTGGCTGCAGGGTGGAGCAGTTGGTAGCACTGTTGCCTCGCAGCAAGAAGGTCGCCGGTTCGCATCCCGGTGGGAGCACCGGAATCTTTCTGCATGGAGTCTCCATGTTCTCCCCGTGCAGCGTGGGTTCTACCCGGGTTCTCCAGCTTCCTCCCACACAGTCCAAAAACATGTTGAGGTTAATTGGTGATTCTAAATTGTCCGTAGGTGTGAATGTGAGTGTGCTTGGTTGTCTGTCTCTAAGTGTAGCCCTGTGATAGACTGGCGACCTGTCCAGGGTGTCCCCTGCCTTCACCCTGAGTCAGCTGGGATAGACTCCAGCCCCCCGCGACCCTAGTGAGGATTAAGCGGTGTGTAGATAATGCTGTTTGGTCATAAAGATTTGGCTCAATTTTTCTTGCATCCACACATCATGGTCACTTACCATCTACTGTCACAGACCTTGGTATGCAATGCGATAATCAACAACATGTGCTTCTTGAAGAACAAAATAGTGAGAAGAGCAGTAATGTTGGTAGTTTTATTGTGAAGGAAAATACAAAATAAGATGCTTTTCAAGAATACTTTACCCATTTTGTAATGAAAGAATGAAAAATACTTTATTCATCCCAGAAGGGAAATTCAATAATGTGGGGGATGATTTTGTTTCCGTTTATACATGCCATCATCATAATCTCCTCCCAGTCTAAACATTGTTCTTTGCTGCCAATACTATGAATTTTGACTACAAGTTCAAACAGGAACGACAAACGGGGATTTATTGTGAGCTTTTCATACCGTAGACTGTTATTCATAGGTCAGATATTTTTTTGTTTATCCTCATAAGATTTCTTGGGGTTTAGCAGATGCTTAGAATTGCATTTTGTCAAGTTCTGCATGTGTGTGTTTTTATTTTGAAGTGGCACGTATCATGTGACTTGTATCACATGACTGCTGAATGAATTTTAAATGCAACACCTGTTTCCATTGAACTCAACACCCCGAGGACTCCAGGAGTGAAACTAGTTGCTTTACTCATGTATTAATGAAGGATTTTTACACTGATAGTGCCTCAGAAGCACTTTGATCAATATTAAGAACTTCAAAATGATAAGAAGTGTTGTTATTTTTTCATCTTTACTGAAAATGACCGCTGATCATCACCATGGCAGATACACTGGTGTCAAATATCTTCTCCAAGATTTCAACTTTATGGCTCAGTTAATAAGAGAATAACGGGAAAGGCTTCGTCATTGGTGTAACAGATCACAGTGACTCATGGCACAGATAGTAAAGCTTTGGTAGGTGTAAACTTAACCCTCTGCAGACAGTGTTTAGAGGTCGGCTGTGTGACCGGTGAAACCAAACACACTACAAACAGCCATCCTGGTGCCAAAACTGAAACACAATCCAACACTGAAACACCGAAACCCCAGGAACCTGTTACAATCTGCACAAAGTCACTGCTGTTTCCATTCGTTTCCTCTTCAGAGCACAATGATTTTTGAATCGATGTCGTCTTTATATGTATTTCTCTGCTTTTTGTTTAATTTTGCTGCAGTTTTTCATGGTAAGTGTTTGTGTTTCTACAGTTTGCTGTCGTTCTGATATTCTTAGTCAGGCTAAATCCACTGCAGCGTTCAAGAGCAATCACAATGAGAAATGTATGGATAAAAATAATGTACTGTAAAATCAGCAACTGACCAAACCACTGCACTTTAAGGTCCATTTAGTAGCAACTAAACTGATTGCAACTGAAACTGTATTTGGTAGTTAACATGAGCAAGAAGTTCATGAACCACTAAGGGACTATGTTCCCTTGATAAGGTCTGTGGGTGAAGATCATGTGATACAGCTGAAAGCTCCAGCAAAGCTCAGTAGAGTTGAATGCTGTTTACAAGGTCCTGAATGAAGTTTTAAATTTAGAAAATAACAGCAAAGATTTTTATTCTTCAACAGCTTTATAAAAATAAAACACATTAACGCATTAACAATGTACAAACATGAAGGCATCAGTCTCAGCTGCAGTATCTTTTGTATCGCATGTTGCACTCTTCATTGCTCATCCACAGAAATAAAACTTGTAATATGATGTGAGATGCTAGCGTATCTTCCTCTCCAGAGCGGTTGGGGGACGGCTGGACGTCTTCTCAGGAATCACCAGCCTCAGTTTCCTCCTTGGGGAGGAACCTCCTTCTTCAGACAGATACTCCTGCTGCAGCAGAGCAGCTGAAGCTCCTGTGGACGATCCACCCTGTGTGGACATAGTGGACGCTACAGACACACCGGCTGCCGGCATGCTGTCTCCAGACCCTCCCACTGCAGGTCCTTCACTTAGAGCCACAACCCCAGCTGACGTACCGACTGCTGACCCGGCAGGGATACGCCCGGTACCTGTCTGACTGTTATTGTTTGACATATTCTCCACTGTGGTCGCTGCTTCCAGATTTAAAGGGACCACCATGGATGAATCATCCTGACCCTGGATGGGGAGGTTCTCTATGATGGAGGGCGCTTGAGATACAGTCGGTAGCTGATGTGGTGCTTCATCAGTTTGGATACCTGGTCCTGGTACCGGATCAGGCTTTAGTCTGGGTACCAGAGGAGAGCTGTCAGGAGTCATGTGGCTCTGAGAGACGGACTGGACGGGATTAACAGCCGGGTTTGCTGCTAAATTCAGGGGAAGCCCTCCAGCAGCTGTGTGGACTGCTTGTAAAGGGTTCGTATGTACAGTATTGGCTAGAACAGAGGGACCAGAGGACATGACTCCTACAGCAGCTGGTCGGATGAAGCTGTCTGGAGCAACACCTGGAGCCGTGCTGGGCCCACTGAATGCTAGGCTTGGAGCAACTGAACTAGCTGGACCGCTGGGGAACAATGCATTAGCTCCTGGAGCAGTGCTATTGAGCAGAAAATTCCCCCCTTGAAGAGAGAGACTGCTGCCAGTCAGCTGCGAACCAGCAGAGCCAAGCAGGGAGAGGCCGGTAGTTTGATTCCTGCCAGGGGCTAAGAGGGAGAAGGGATACTGGGAGGAAGGTTGAGCCAATCCAGCTGCCTGATACTGAACGCTCTGAAGGTTTTGTGCAGTGGAGGCTGATGGCTGGGCAGCACTGGAGCTATCAGCAGGTTGGGAGACCTCTGGCTGTTTATTCTGGTCCGTTTCTGTACTTTCCTGGTCGCCCTGCTCTGATTTAGAAGTTGTTTTTTTCTGCTTAGCGGTTTTGCTTTTCTCTTCTCCGTCTTCCTCACCATCTTCAGCCGATCCCTCCGTCTTGGAGGATTTCTTCATTCTCTCGCTGCTACTCTTCACTTTCTTTCCTTTACCTTCCTTCTCTTCTCTTTCTTTTCCATCCCGTCTTTTCTCTGGACTTTTCTTGGAGCTGCTTTTCTCTGAGAGGCGCTGCTCATTTTTCCTCCGAGGATGGACTTTGCTTTTCCGTAGCGGGTTCAAGTTTAGTTTGACCTTCAGTAGTCGACTGGATTGGACTTTGTGTCTCCTCTCTCTTTCCTTCTCTTTGTCCCTGGAGGTTTTCGCTTTTCCCTCCATCTTGTCCTCACCGTGGCTGCTTCCTTGTTCTAGGGTTCTCTCCAGATCAAATGTTACGTTTCTTGTTTCTCTTCTCGAGTCTGCGTTCTTCATCACGTCAAAGTGGTGGTTAACAGTCCTTCCTCTGTCATTCTGCCTGTGTTGAGAAGGGAAGCCATCAAACATTGCAGAGTCTCTTTGATTGGTATGAATCCTCCCTTGTCTCATGTTCTGCTCTGGTGGTTTATATGTCCTGTGGCAGCTCTCGCAGTGTAAAGCGTCATTTCCTCTGTTCTTTGCTTCCACATCAGTCCTGTGGTTGTCCACGTCTCTAACAGTCTTATAGGGAGGCAGGTTCTCTGTTCTCTGACTGAAGGTTTCTCTCTGTGGATTAGAAGACGAGTTTGTATTCCCACGAGATTGAAACTTGTTAGGAGCATCCCTGTTCAAGATTCCTTGCTGAAATCCCATCCTCCTCCTCTCTTCCTCCATCATCATCCTCGCTCTCCTTCTCTCTCTGTCCTCCTCTGGCTCCATCCCTCCATTCATCCTGGTATCTCTTCTCATTGCGTTCAACCTCAACCCATTGGTGCTGCAGTTAGGACACCTTAAGTAGCCATCAGTCCTTCCATCTAGCGTCATGGCTTCCTTGTTCCATGGCTGACCGCTGTTGGTCTGTAAGAAAACATCCCTCCTGCTCTCACCAGCGTCTAGATGGTTGACATGGTTAGCTACGGTCCTGCTTCCTTCTTCCTCCTCTTTCAGCCTTTGACTGTCTTTCAGTTTCTTCCTTCGGGACACTTGATAGTAGATCAGGACTACCAGCAGGGTTAGGCCAATGCCTCCTGAAGCACAGCAGGACAGGTGTATATGCATATTCACGTTAATTTCTACCAATCAATAGGCAGCACAAAAAAGATGGACATAGGTCATTTATTAAACCTGCATACTTTCTGATGACCAGCAGGGGGCCATACATCAGATCGTATAGTAGTCTATAAGAAAATGACCCTCCTTCTGCTTTGATTTTTTTCCCTCAAATAACATTTTCCTGAAGTTTAGGTCGCATCCTCAAGTTCTCAGCCAAAACCATCCTTCGCTCATTACGTCCAGTTTCACAAGACCAATATTGCAATGGGCAAAGGCCAGACTCGCGGCTTCAAAATGTCATCTAACTAATTGTTTTCAAGCTTCAGGTTTGAACTTTGGCCGTCACCATGTCAGTGTTTTGAAACCAGATGTAACAAATGAGTTGTGGATCTGATTAAGAACTCAAGGTCACTATGCACAGTGGTATGGCAGTGACCTGGCAATCACAAGGTAGTCCCTCTCTAAAACACATTCTGCTTTATACTAAATTTTGTTCTATATAAGATCATAATTTACAAAACGAACATCACGCTGTTTTCAAACAGTCTTAAAACTATACATTTGGACCACAAACTAATTGGGAAACTGTGTCCAGAGGTAATAGACTGATTGAAAAGTAGAATAATTTTTTCATGGACTGGACAATCAGACTTCTTTTTGCAACCAGAACAGTCGCCCCCTGCTGGCTGTTAGAAGGAGTGCAGGTTTAAAGTAGAGGATTAGTCATGATAAAGCTGATGATTGTTCCGAAAAGTTCCAGTTCCTGCACATTAGTATACAGGACATTATATCAAAATTCTAAGATAGTTTTCTCATGATTGCAATATCCAGATGTGACAGTGATGAAATTTAGTTTTTATCATACAATAATGTCTTTTAAAAAATGTCAAATTTGTTTGCTAAGATTTTTCAGAATAGGTTCAACAGCATGGTTTTGTGGGGGAATGTTTAAAAAAATAACCTTGAACTCAAGGAGTTAATTTATTAGTGATGTTGCAGAGCTAAATTAAACTAGTTAAACTATTTTTTTGTCATTGGGTTGTGCATCAGCCTCACCGATGAAGCAGATGACTGCAGTGATGGCCAGGTCTCGAGCGTACAGTTGAGGCGTCACGCTGCCTCTCGTCTCTACCTGCACTGTGATGTTCTGATTGGACGGGACGCAGTTGGCATCAGTCAGCTCCAAAACCGTGGAAACAGCCGGATTATCAGCACTAACACACACCATCCTCCGGCCGTTATACAGGGTCTAAAAGCAGCAGGTAGAAACAAGTTCAGTTACAGAAAACCAGTTCTGCACTGATTCATAAGATCTACCTATAGAGCTGATATGAGTCAGAATTTCCAGTCTCCACCACTCTATTGTGTTATTATTCCCTCCTTAATTCCTCCTAATGCAGCAGTGCCTGAAAACAGGTGAACGTGAACTTGCAGAGGTGGACGATGAGCTCCTTCACCTTGTCAGGCTGTTGAATGAAGGTGGAGAGGAAGGCAGCCAAGTCCAACAGCTGACAGGAGCAGTTCCACGAGTTCAGGTCCAGGTTGAGGTTTGTCAGCAAAGTGAGGTATGAAAAATCCTCAGCAGGAGCAGAACTCAGGCGGTTTCTGGAAAGATCCAGAGTCTTCAGGCTCACCAACCCACGGAAACTAAGACAGCATAACAGGATTGTACATATATTACTTTTTTGTCTCGCTTGAAAGGAAGACGTTGTAATGTTGTAAGAATAAATAAAAAAGGACGCGTAAACTGCGCATTCTCCCAGTAAAGTATGAATAAAGGAGTTTTAGAAATAATTATGTACGTGCACTAACCTGTTTCTGTCCATACGCTGGATCAGATTATCTGACAGATCCAGACTCTCCAGTTCTCTGAGGTCATTCAGAGGAAAGGAACCGGAGTCCAAACTGGTCAGCAGGTTTCCCTCCAGTTTCAGGCTCCTTAGAGCCTTTATACCCCTGAACCATCCGGCCTGGATCTGCACAGCAACACAGAGAATCACATGAGATGGAACTCAGTCCCACAATGCAGTGAAAGTCATGATATACAGCACACAGTCATCAACAAAAGTTACACGAAAAACATGTATATCACAGCAGTTTTGAGCTCCCAATGACTCCTACAACTCTGAATTTTCTGTGATGGAATCGTTGAAACACCTTTGTCACAATAAACAATCATGCATTTTGATTCCTTCATAGATTTATTACTGGTCTAAGTGAAAAATTGAGAAGAAAATGGCCAAAAGACGTACAGCTAAATATTAGAATTGCTGTGTGTATATTTTTGGCCCAGTCAATTTTGTCATATTTCCAGAAGAACTATGAAAAAACATCCGTGATTCACATGGTCTGTACAAGTGCAACCTTTTGTTGACAACTGTACAATATACTGTACATATTCTTGTTTAGAACAAAAAGAAAAAACTCTACATCTACTGACTGGTTTTCACTCTGTTAATCTATTTCACTACTGAACCAAACAAACTCATTCAATCCATATTAAAACTAGCTAAAATGTCCAATAGATTTTTCCCTGCAGAGGCACCCACCATACTGATGAGGTTGTGGCCGAGGGCGAGGACCTCCAGCTGGGTCAGATTGATCAGAGCTCCACCCTGCAGAGCCTGGCTGGTCAGGAGGTTGTGATCCAGCAGTAAGGTGTGGAGGAAGGGCAGCTTTTTGAAGGACTCTTCACCGAGCTCTGAGATGCGGTTGTGACTCAGACCTGGACAGCAGGCAGGTGAACAAATTCAACATATTAGAGCCACAGTCAGTAACATGTGAATGTTTGACTCTGATGCTCCCCCGCTGGTAATATCAAAACCCAACGTGAAAAAAGTGTAGGATGCAGCCGACCTCCTGCGACTCGCTCATGCTCCAGAAAGAGAATAAACAAGTTGGAACAGATTTTTTGCTTTACCCTTTCTGCCATCTGCCATTGCTTGATACTTGGCGTTCTTTGCCAGTTTTGTGCTACAGCCATCTGGCAGATTTCCTTTAAAGATTTACCAGGTGGCTCATAATTTAAAGAGCAACTCTGCACTTGATCCTGTATGAAAATGGTTCGCTTCACTGACCTCTGCGGATTAAAAGATTGAAAGTGAAATACTGTACTACACAGTTCTCAGAAGGAGCAAAGGAAGACTGAAGGCCTGGCTGTAGTCACTCTTCAAGATACTTCCTTTTTCAGACGGTAAGAAACTATAGACAAAGACTGTTTGTTTTTTTCTTGAATTGGTCAATTTTAGGATTTGATTTGAAATGTTTGGTGATATTTTTCTCACCTAACACGTCTTCTTTGACGCGAGTAGAAAGAAAACATCTAAAATACATACTCAGGTATTTATTTTACGACACCTGTACCCAAGTAACAGAATATTTATTAAGGTAAAACCTCATTTGAATTGTTAAACATACAATTTCAGGAAACCTAAAATACAGAAAATAAATGTGTCAATGCAAGTAATCAACTGGGAATGTTTCATGACGATATCTATTACCTGTAAATAATGATTTCCAAAAAAAAAGAACAGTCTATAGAATTTTGCAAATCTTTAAAGGTTGTTTTCTCACATACTCTGAGCCACTTCAGAAGGACTTACATACACAAAACTTTCCAGTTTCATTGTGGCCTATTAGTATATTCTGAAGGTTTCTACAGAGGGGTTTGTTAATTTATCGGTCACAGTCTGATTTATGAAACATTTTATTACTTGATCATGCATGAAAATGTACTTTTCTGGCTGTTTACAGTATTTTCTGATCGACGGCCTGCTAAAAAAAAAAAGAGACACTCAAAATCCTCTCTGTGAAAACCTTTGACTCTAACACAGGGGTGTCCAATCCTGGTCCTCGAGGGCCACAATCCTGCATGTTTTAGATGTTTCCCTCTTCCATCACACCTGATTCCAATGATCAGGATCATTGTCAGGCTTCTGCAGAGCTTGATGATGAGCTGATCATTTGAATCAGGTGTGTTGGAAGACAGAAGCATCTAAAACATACAGGATTGTGGCCCTCCAGGACCAGGACTGGATACCCCTGCTCTAACATGTCAACAAAATAAAATAAAAATGTTCAAGTTGGCTTTATTCACAGTTAAGCTTTCTGTTTGAGAAATCAATGCAAATAAGGGCATTTTCTGATATATATGATACCTCATTTAAATATTTAAACATCAACTTTCTGAAAACTTAGAATACAAAAAGTCGTTGCCTTCGACTAAGTAATCAACGAGGGAAGTTCCATGTTGATATCTATTAGGTAAACAGTTGACTCTCTTCTATGCTAATGTAAAGGCACATACACATAGTAATAAATATGGATCCACACTGCGCTGACCTATGACAGTGATGTTGCTGAGGTCAGACAGGGAGGCCGGTTGGACTGTGGAGATGAAGCCTTCAGTAAGCAGCAGAGCCTGAGTCGAATCTGGAGCATCTGGTCACACAAACACACACACAGCAGCAGCATCATGGGTCACATACACTGCAAACCATTTCATATTATACCCCAGCTTGTTTTCTTCATGCTATATTACAGGATCATTTTGTTAGTTTAACTCTGTAAAAAAAACATTTACATTAATTGAAGTTTTTCCCTTTCACTGTTTCTCAACACCGTATCCTTGTCATTTAATTTGTTTTATTTTGACAAGAATTTACAAATAAAGATCACTATTATTATGTCAAAGTGAAACAGATTTCTACAGTGGTGTCAATTCATTAAAAATATAGAATGTAAAATAAGTGATTGCGTAAGTATTCAGCCCCTTTAAACTGACTCATCTAATGTAACAAAGGTTCAGCCACAAAGTCACACAGTCAGTGAAATGGAGATGAATTAAGTGAGTGACTGCAGTGATGGTAGCATAAAAACACTGAAAGTGTCTGGAAGGTTCAGTCACTGGTGAATCAGTACTTCTGGCTGTAATTACACCATCAAGAGAAAAGACCACTCTTAAGTAACTCTGTAAAAAGGTTATTCATAAGCATGAGTCTGGGGATGGATACAAGAACATTTCAGTCACTGAATCTCTCTTGGATTACAGTTACATCAGTCATGAAGAGATGGAAGGAATATGGCACACACATAAACCTGTCCTCAAAAACTGAGTGACCGTGCAAGAACAACACTGATGAGGGAGGCCACTAAGACACCTACGACTCCTCTGAAGGGGTTACAAGCTTCAGCGACTGAGATTGGAATGAGTGTGCATACAGTAACTTTTGCCCAGGTGGAGAAGAGAAAGCAACGTTCAGCAGAAGGCATGTGGGAAACTCTGGAGTCAACTTAAAGAAGGTTCTTCATGAGGCTTTTTGATGATATGCTATGTTTGGTGAAAACAAAACACTGCACATCATCGCAAACACACCACAGTGAAGCATGGTGGTGGCAGCATCATGAGGTGAGCCGCTTCTACACAGCAGCTATTGGAAAGGTTGTCAAGGTAGAGGGTGAAATGAATGCAGTAAAGAATAGAATAAGAGGATCCTAGAGGACCTGATGCAGTCTTGAACAGAACTGTGACTTGGATAAAGATTTGTTTTCAAGCAAAGCCAGGACTTGAAGCACACATTCAAAACTGCACACAAATGGTTCAAAGACAGCAAGGTCAGAGTCCAGACTTTAGTCCAACTGAGAAGTTGTGGCTGGGCTTGAAAAGGGCTGCATCTACTAAACACAAACTCAAAGGAGGTGAATACTTGTACAATTGCTTATTTTAGGTTTTATATTTTTTAATTGATCAGCATTACTTTGTAGAAATCCGTTTTACTCAATATAAGATGGCTTTTGCTTTATAAATTCTTGTCAAAAAAAAAAAAAGCTAAATTACACTCACCAGGATTCAATGCTGAAAAGCAATAAAAGGGAAAACTTCCAAGGCTACGCTTGTAGCCTGTGTGACTTCATTCACTGATGGTGTGTGTTTTACCTATAATGTGAGCCAGTCTTTGACAGATGACAGCATCCTCAGAACAAACCACACAGGAAGCAGGACATGGAGACACTCGCTGGGCTCTGATGACTGGCAGCAGCAACATCAGCAAAACACCTGGAGACGAAACCTTCTTACTGCCTGATGTTGGCGTATTTTATCTGATGTTTGTGATGGAAACCCACTGTGTGTAACACTCACTGGTCATGTTGTGTTACAGTGGAGGCAGCATGGTGATGAGTCAGCATCTCTTCCACGGGGCTGTAACCTGATGCGCCTTCATCATTGTCACCGTCATCATGTGTTTGGCCTATGAAAACACATTATTGTAGAAACACAGCTTCAGTTCTGTTATGGCCTCACACAATAGGAACAAGTAGGTACTGGAAATGAATGGGTGATAGAAAGATGTGTTTGGAGCTGTGATTGCAGTTCGTGTTTGTAAATTGAAAATTGTCAGTTACCTCCATCACTAACAACAATCAAAACCAGCAGCAACAGCAATGTTAGTGCAGTTTCTTCTGTAAATTTGTGGCACATTGTATATAAAATGCATAACAATCTGCATTAGGTCTGTTAACAAACTCAGGACAGATATACGCATGTGCCGCTAAATGTCATGTGTAAATCTGATTTGACACTTTGCTCTGGTTGCCAGGCAAACAAGACAGCGATGAGTGTGTTGGCAACTCACCAAAGTGACTGTGTGTGTGTGTGTGTGTGTGTGTGTGTGTGTGTGTGTGTGTGTGTGGTATCATCAGGGGAGGTGGAGGTTGTCCCCAGAGGATGCTGACTGATGGATGACAGCCAGGCTTTGTAGCAGAATGAGGCCTATCATGTTTCTGCTGAAGCTCTTCTGCTAATGGACTTTTCCTCTGGTGAGTCTTTGATGGACAAATGTGAGGTCCTGCAGATTATCCATAAACCAGAATGACCAACCAGAGAACAACTTTATTACAAAGTACGGTGGTGCAGCTTTTATTTTTATTTGTCTCAGCGTATTGGTGATTACGCAATGACTGTATGCATGGACGGATTAGGAGACAATAGGTCCCCCTGCTTGTCCTACAGTATGTAGCAGCATGACATCCACACTGGCAGCATTGTTTGTTGTCTTTGTGGTCATTTTGCACCTCTTAGTAATCATTGTGCCTCTTTTAGTGGTCATTTTCAATTTCTTTGCTGTTATCTTGTTGTTTAGGGTGTTGTGGCAGTGTGTTGCTTTGCTGGGTTTGCGCTTGTTGTTGGTGGTTGTTTTGCACATCT
>NW_007578585.1:237792-246391 GCF_000690725.1 Stegastes partitus
TGCTTTTGTTTTTGACTGGTTTAAATTAGGGCCAGATTAACTCACTAGGCTAAAGCCCCAAATTTGCTTTATGCCAGCTTGTTGTATTTTTTTTAAAAACACAACATTTAAAAAATATTTTTTATTTCACCATGGCATTTTAGCAAAAAAAACATTTGCAAATATTTATAGTATTTAAAACTAATTTTAATACACAACTGAGGTCAGATCTTTAGCCCAGTTGGTAATTCAGCTTGGGTTTCGTTGTCAGCTGTGTTAGCTAATGAGCTGCTCCTGCTAATGAACGACTAACTTGCCAAACAATTGCATTAGTGTTACTTTCACTGAAGCCCTTCAGCGTCACGTTGTTGTGTGGTCCACAAGGTGTATTATTTCTGTGTTCAGTTTAGAATTCAAAACTCTGCCAGCACCCTGAATCAGGTTCATTCAACCTGCTGTTTGAATTATTCCCAGCATCATCTGCAAATATTTACCCAACATCCTCCTTTTACCTGTGACTGGACATTTACATAATGTCAAAAATATAGACCAAAGACAGATTATTAGCGCCCTCTTGCCTAGTTTTAGTTTGTAAACATCCATAGAAACCAAGAAACTAACAATTAGAATGCTCAGGTCATTGTGAAAGATGTCTGAAACCATATTACAAACTGCTTACCTGTTGAACAGAACCCAGAGGGCCACCCTCGCTGACCACATGGTACAGTCCACTCACTTATTATTCCATACAAATCATCTGTAGCCCTGTTTACTGATTAAACTCCCGTCACTGACTGCTTGCTACAGCGCTGTAGCATGTTCTGTGTATACGAGTGTTTCTAGCTTCGGTTACCTGGCTGTCTCCTGAGCATGCTCAGTAGAGCCGGCTGTCACCTGAGAGGCCCAGATGTCTTGTCTGACTCAGTTTCCTGAGTCTGATGTGAGCCATGAACTTCACTCTTTAACCTTAATTCTTTTTACCCCGAAATGTCAGTATTGTCTTATAGGATTGCAATGGAAAGAATAGAAACATATGTACTTTTAAAATTGACTTAATTTTTATTCATGACTTAAAGCTCATACAAATGCTTTCATATATTTTGCTTAAAAAAATAGTGAAAAGAAATTTCAAAGCATAACAGTAGATGCTATAAAACTGTAAATACAGAATGAATCTAAATTCATGGTGAGATACTAAACTTTTCTAAGACACACTTAACTCGCCTGAATACACGTTTTTATTCAGAAATTTTAGCATATAAATTCATTATTCTTGTTTACATTCAAAAACTCAAGTTATAAACTTAAATTTGTCACTTCCAGTTAAAGAAACAAACTAGAAAAACTAGTGCAACTAAAAATTATTTTGGCAAAAATTGGCATAAAATTAGAATCAATGTGCAGAAAAACAGTGCAGAATGAAATAAGAAGGATGAGAAATTAAAGGTACAACTTCCATCTTGTATCATTGTGTTCGCTGGTTATTAATCCTGTAAAAGCTAAATGCATTTAAACATGATTATTTTTTACATTTTTTTATTTAGTATTTTCACATTGAAACGCTTTTACCTCTCTGAACATAAAATGTGAATTGCGTGCTAGCTAACCCTGCTCTTGACCGTTAGCTAGTGGGCAGCTGGCAGAAGTATCAATGTAGCGGGTGTGTGTTTGGCTTTCAGCTCCCAAAACCTTTATTTACATTTCCAAAAGATGGTGGTTAATATTTAATATTTTCATTCGAACCTTGCCCTCATCTGTACGAGTCAAACCACACGGATAAGGGAGGTGTGTTTGGAGGCTAACAGTCCTCTACTGTTCCACACAGTCCACACTGTAATCGCTAAATGCTAACTAAACCCATTCAGCATATTCTGTGTGGAGATTTCGCAGGAACTATTAAAGATGAAAGCCTGAAGACTGAAATCGTCATTATAGAAGTAGACCAAATAATCTTTGATGATTAATTAATTAGTCATATTTGGAGAACCATTTTGAAACTTGGACAAGACTATCTAGCAATGCTGTTACTTCTGTGGTACACCGTGTTGTAGCTGCTCAATCAATTAAAAAAGTACAACGTAAATAATTTGGCATTTTTGTGATCAAGTATTATTTAAAATTTAAAAGTATTCCATATGTTTTGTTTTGCATAATTGTGACATGCAACTACATACGGCTCCGAAAATAAAACCAGTGGACTTCTGCATGATCAATATTTTTAATATGTGCTCAAAGATGGGACTCTTATGACGGCTTCAGTTTTTTTTTTGTTTCAACTCACTCATAATAAGAGACTATTTCATCTACTTGTCCAATATCACAGCATCTGAATCAATGGTAGTATGATTCAAATTTTTAAAATTAATTTCAAAAAAAAAGAAAAAAGAAAATTTCAGGCTTTTATCTTTAATAGTTCCTGAGATATTGTTATTTATACAAAATTCAATCTGCAAAAAACCCACTGAAAGCGGGCCACCAGGCAACTTTTATAAAAAAAAATATCATCTCGGAAAGTATTTGATATATCAAGCTATAATTTCACAAATATCTTACAAATATCCATATTTTATGCGATGGAAAATTCAAGCAAATCAATCATGGTCGAACAGAAATTATTCAAAACATGTGATGATTTGAAATGGGATGACTCTTACATTAGCACATAGGATTGTGTGCAAGTGCAACTTTACTTTTCTGCAGTAACATGCGAATGTGATTTTAATTAAGACTTTTACACCTGAGTGTAACCACATTAATGAGTTTTGTTGCTGCTCAAGACTCTCCCTTCTGGAAACAGCCTCTCTGTGACCTTTGACCTGTGGCATGGTGGCGTCATCACATGGTCAGGACGATCTTCCCAGAAGCCCCGGAGGACTCGATGATGTCTTTGTGGGCCTGAGCGGCCTTTTCCAGCGGATACTTAGGACCAACGACTGGACGCAGCCAACCGGCCTCCACCCCTTTAAAGAGCTCCGCTGCACACTGCTTGGTCTCCTCCTGAGATGCGAACAAGAAGGAAACATGACTAAATGGAAAACGATTCTCTTTATATTAGGATATGGGATGCACGTCTATTGCTGCTGACTGTGATTGACTGGTGCATGGAGATGTCCAATTTGTGAATAGCACGCACTTATCACTTTGGCTGACAAATACAGCAACTTTCATTCATTTCATTAATTGCATACCGTTACAAATATAACTGTCACATGTTTTTTGCTTCATACCGGTTTAGCGAAGAAGAGGGCCACTCCCATGACGGAGCTCTCTTTGATCATTGTGTCTCTGGGATTGATCTCGACAGGACCTCTGGAGCCAACGATCTACAGAGGAAGGACCGACCAGAGACATGACAGATGAAAACAGGAAGTTTAGAAATGAAGGCAATTCTGTTTTATTATAAATCTGCTGCTTCCACTCAGCCTTTGCATCTTGCATGACGTCTGATGTTTATTTCAAATCATCAAGAGCCTTCTGCCAAACTATCTGAGATTGGATAGAACTTTTTTTTTCTTTTTATGGCTATTTAAAAATGTTTTTGTGAAATTTTAGATGGACTTTTTATGACAGCTTCACTGTTTTTTTTCGTATTTCAACTCACCCATAAACAGAGACTATTTGATCTACTTGTCCAATATTTAGGAATCAGTGGCATGATGAGAAATAACAGTGAAAATGACAAGCTTTTATCTTTTAATAGTTTCTAAAATGTTGTCGTAGCCTGAAATTTCAGTGCCCAAAAAAAGACGCCAAAAGAGGGTCAATGGCCGATTTGTAAAAGCATTTTATCTCAGAAAGTTTTTTATATATCACAGTAGATCTTTATACATATCTGTAGTTTATGATGGAAACATTCCCTTTGTAGTTTGGTTATTACTCTGCCATATTTAGCACTTATTCTCTTCTCTGAGATCAGTCAGACAACGCTGTAGTTTAGAGTTACAGACTGCAGTCCTACTGACCGCAACTCGTCCTCCTAGGGCCAACATCTCCAGGTCTTTGCTGAGGTTGACATTAGCCAGCATCTCCACTACCACATCCACACCTTTGCCCTCTGTGGCTGCCTGGAACACACAAACACACGATTCATTTTTCACTACTAAACACAGTTTCAAAGGTCTTTACTTGTTAACGTGTGTGGTTACCATGATTTTATCTGTGTATCCTTCTTCTCTGTGATTGAAAGCCAGATGAGCTCCATTGTTGAGAACCAGCTTCATCCCGTCCGAAGTCCCTGCTGTTCCCAGAACTTTGAGGCCCATAGAGCGAGCAAGCTGGCAGGCTGCAACTCCAACCTGGGTGATGTAATACAAAGGAAAATACAGGATTTTAGAGCATAATGTCAACACTGAAGGACCTAGATGGTAAACATGAGAGTTTTTATGACATATATGTCTGGAACAGAAACTGTCACACTGATATAAGTCACTGAGGTAGTTATGCATCTATCTTGACACAAGGATTGATTACCAACCAGCCAAAGGCCATGTCCACGAGTATTCATTAAAACAGCTTCTTCTTTGTTTCAGTCTTTTAACCACATGCAACCACATTTTTAGATCATTGAAGGTGGAGCTTTTGGAAAACTCCTTCTAGGGTTCAAACACTCAAACAGTTTACAGTGTTGATGCGTCAACAGTAAAACTTGTGTTTTTGACTTGTGACGCTACAGTGACGGCTGCTATGTGTCTTCTTTGTTTACATGAGGAGATTTAGTGCAGATGTGGCCAAAGCAGTGCCAGCGCTAACATCGCTAACAAGATTTTTTTTTTTTCATGTTTACACATAAATGTACAGCAGAGGAACAGAGGAATCAGCCAACAGTTATCATTTTCCCCCTTCAAACAGCCACTGTCAAAGTCTGCACCGGCTACTTTTGCTACTTTATAAAGCTCCTCGTGGTCTTGGTCCAACTTATTTACAATCTAGAGCCCTCAGATCTGCTGCCAGTGGCCTTTTAACTAAACTTAAAGTAAGAACACAAACACACAGTGATGCAGCATTTTGTTTTTTTTTCTATAAAGTAAACTCAAGTCCTTCCTTTCTGATCAGGCTTTTGATAGATTTTATTTGTTTGATGTTTATTAGCAGAGCTGTTATTAAAATTGATTGTGCGTTTCTCTATTTATTTGGATATTTTAGTCTATTTTCTCTATTTTTTTTTTTAACCACTATATATTTTGTATTTTGCCTTCATAAATGTTGACCGATTCTCTGCCTCCTGTTGTTTTTTTATTGCATTTATGTTTTAATGCCGGCGTTTTTTCAGTTCCTGTTTTATTAAGTCCTTCATTCATAACATGATGTTTGTTGGAGTGTTGTTTGTATTATTTTATTGTCTATTTATTCCTTAAATGTGCAAAACTCTTTGTGCTACATTTCAGTTGCACTTCAATCAGGATTTTGCTTTTTGTTTCTTAAAGCAAGTTTATTACGATGACCCTGTTTCATAGTCAAGTTTTAATAAATGATACATTTAGTTTAGAAAACTGGGAAACTGGTAAAGCTGGCATCAGCTAAGTTTTGTAATTTATGCCTAAAGATGGTTAAAACGATTGATCTCTTATTTAAATTATTGCCACATCAGCTCTAGAGTACTGCTGGTTTCTGGATGTGGGGGTCAGTAGGACCCAACATAAAAATATTTATACGTATGGTTTCTTCACAGGTTAATCCAGTCGTGCCTTTACTTTATAGTTCACTGTCTTTATTTACTCAGCATCACATCATCTTTCACTGATACAGAACACCATTAAAAACAGATCTCACCCCTCCACTGGCTCCGTGGATGAGGACGGTTTCTCCGGCTTTGGAATGAGTTCTGCAGACGAGCACATAATGAAGTTTATTTGTGCCAACATTGTATTCATCATGATTATTTCTGCTTTATTGCAAGTTGTTTATCTTGCTTTATTACCACTACAAATAACAACACAAGTAATTTATTGCATTGTTTTCTATCACTTTAACACCACCAGACTTCACCTTCATTAGCTGTATTTCCTCCTGAACAGATGTGATCTTACTTGTGAACCAGAGCTCTGTAGGCGGTGAAATACGGGATCCCAATGGCTGCTCCCTGAGCGAAGTCTAAAGCATCGGGCAGCTTGTGAACGCAGTCCTCAGGTGCGACTGTGTATTCTGCATAACCTCCAGACTCAGTGGCCGTGGTGAAAACACGATCACCTTTCTAGAAAACACATACAGACAGGTGATTTAACAGTTGTCTAGCTGCTAATTAAACAGAAACCAGTTTCCTGAGCTTGAATTTTGATCTAAAACCTGAAAGTACTCAACTGCGTGGCTAATCTGAATCATCTAAATTGAACTGAAGTGTACTGATATGCAAACACCGTTTTTTTAAAACTCTGACCTTCACTGCAGTGACACCTTCTCCAACGGTCTCCACCACTCCGGCTGCATCACCTCCTGGTGTGTACGGCAGGGCGGGTTTCCGGGCGTATGTCCCGGCCCGGATGTAGGTTTCCACAGGATTCACTCCACAGGCGTGAACACGGATCAACACCTACAGTAGAGACAGGAAGTCAGCTGAAATAATTACATTAAAGACAGACACACACAGAGAGACAACCAAGCACACTCACATTCACACCTACAGACAATTTAAAATCACTGATTAACATAAAGTATGTTTTTGGACTGCTTGAGGAAGCCGGAGAACCCGGAGAGAACCTGCAACTCCACGAGGTGTCAGTGGCCATCAATTTATGTCAATTAGGTTATTTTATTTTTTGTATTGATTCAAGTTTATTATATCCATTTTACATCTAGTATAGACAGTACAGTGCCCTCTAAAAGTATGTGAGTAAAAGAAAAAAATGCTTTTGCTGCTTTAGGTTTTTGGATTTCAGATCAAAACAAGACAAAGTTTTTTTTGTTTTGTTTTTTGTTTTGCATTTATTTTGTTATATTTACACCAAAATAGCATAAACACAGATGTATTTTTTTGTAAGTACATCCAGAAGTATGCTAGTAGGACTGTCAACATGCATTTAGAGTTGGATGACACTATATTTGTATATATACACAATATATAATGTGTACAACAGACATATATATAGTAATACATATGGGCGGACTGGATACATATATACAGAAGAACACATATGCACACTATAAATACTGGCCTTGTTTTTTTTATTATATTGTGTTAAATTTAAGTTCGGGATGCACAACGAATGTGCTTCAGCACTAAAATTAAATACTGGCACCGGCCCACCAACATGAACAATGACGCCCAGATAAGATGACGCCGCCTCATGCTGATTCCTGCTGACTCATGCTCAACAAAGTTAGCCCCAGAGTTCTGGAGATCATGATATTAAACGACCTGGTGGAGTTAAAGAAGGTAGAACGGGGTGGGCATCACTCTGAAAAGGCACGAAAATCACTAATTCTGAGCAACGTTTCTGTTAAACGACAGTTCACTGTCATGGTGCAACGACAACACACTGGAATGAAATCTAACCTGACTTGCTGTATGCTGTATCATATACTGTTATATCTGTTGCTATCCCACCTTTCTTTAGAAACAAATGCACAGATAGATAGGCTTAAATGTTTTTGATTTTCCCCCCACAAATATGAGACTAATAAATATAAAGAGACATTTATATGCACTGGTTTTCACTTGTCATAAACTCATTTATTAGTTTGTACATTGTTTGTAAATTAAACATGAAGCACTTCCTGATATGATCTACTAATAATGACCACAAAAACTATTTTAAAATAATTGCACATCATCATTATTATTATTATTAGTAGTAGTAGTAGTAATATAGTTGTTGTTATACAGTATTTAGACTTTTTTATTACTTTTTAAAAATTGTAAAATACCAGCACGGTTTGCACAATATTTTACACGTGTTAGCTTCTGCATACCTTGAATTTCCCCCAGAGGAAGACTCCATCTATCAAACCCCCTCACCTGACCCGTCCTCGCTGTCTCTGACCTCCCACCTGTGAGCTGACCAGCGGGTGTCTCACCTGTCTCTGTCCGGGCTGAGGGACGCTCACATCGGACAGTTTGAGGACCGACGGGGCTCCGAACTCACTGACCCTGATGGCTCTCATCATTCTGCTTCCCGACATGTCTGCACCCAAACACAAACTCTGCACACACGGTGGGAAACTTTTCACTCCTTAAACACTTCCACACCTCCTCTGTAGTTTCTACTTCTTCTCCTTTTGGACTTTCTGCTTCCGCTTCCGGTTTTTGTCGCAGCGCCCTCTGCTGGGCGGTTTGCAAATTGTCTTAAAGACAACCTCCTGCTTTGGCTCTGTGTCGTCCTGTAGTTCTGAAATCACTGTTTAACTAGTAATCCAATGACGAAAGTTTATTTTAGATATATTTTGTGTGATATTTTGTATAATGGCTTTGGTTTCTTTGCATTATGTTGTTAAGGTTTTATTTGGAATGCACAATAATTGCTTCATCACTGCTGTTGGCTTTACAACCTAAATATTGGCACCAACCCAACATGAACAATGACAGGATGGTAAAATGCTGCAAACTCATCCTGACTCACACACAAAACTGTGCCAACAGAGATTAGGCTACATTTATGTGTTGGTTTACAACTTGTGAAACAGATTA
>NW_007578585.1:248091-251448 GCF_000690725.1 Stegastes partitus
TGGTCATTACCAAGAACAACAGAAGAAATAAAAATGTTAGGGCTCTAGCACAGCACCATCTACTCAGTAGGACTGAAGTGACCCACAGTTATGACCAGGATGGACAAGAAGTACAGCATGAAGACTGAATGTAATGGAGCATGCTTTATTTTTTTCCAGCAGTCTTTAGTTGAACAGGAAAGTTTGTCAGTGTGTTTGTGTCTTCAAATCTTGTGATTACAAACGCCATAGCATTTGATTACATCATTAATTAGTTTCCTAACTATGCTAATTACACAACTTTCTCAACATGTACTTCATAACAACCAGTTTGAATTACAGGACAGAGTAGTATTTTGGATGGAAGACATCTTTAAATCGATAATTTGTATCTTGAAATGACAAATTGGCAAAATGTAAGATTTTGTGCAAGCATGATTCTACTTTACTGCAAAAATAAAAATAAAAACTTCATTAATGAGTTTTGTTGCTCCTCAAGACTCTCCCTTCTGGAAACAGCCACTCTGTGATCTTTGACCTGTGGCATGGTGGCGTCATCAGATGGTCAGGATGACCTTCCCAGAAGCCCCGGAGGTCTCAATAATGTCTTTGTGGGCCTGAGCGGCCTTTTCCATCGGATACTTCGGACCAACGACTGGACGCAGCCAACCAGCCTCCATCCCTGCAAAGAGCTGTGCTGCACATTGCTTCATCTCCTCCTGAGACGCGAACAGGAAGGAAAAATTACAAAATGGAAAATTTTTATCAGGATTTATCTGTAAATTGGATGCATGTGAATAACTGTTGACTGTGCAGGTGTTGCATGAAGTCCAATTTGTGTACAGGTCACTTTTTCATTTTGGCGGACAAATACAGCAACTTTCATTTATTTCAGTTGCACACAGTTGCATATATAACTGTCACTGTTTCTTACCGGTGTAGCGTCGAAAACGATTACTCCCAGGACGAGGGCCTCTTTCAGCATGATTTCCACGGGGTTGATCTCGATGGGACCTCTGGAGCCAATGAGCTACAGAACGAGGGTCGAGCAGAAACATGACAGATGTCGTCAAAAGGTATTTGTTTATAAATGAAGGCAAGTCTTTTCTGATGTAAACCTGCTGCGCCGCCTGGACTTTGTATCTTTGCATGACGCAAATCGTTACTGATATGCACAACGGTTCTGCTATTGTTGTGCCACTTTAAGCACACATGCTCTTATCTGAAATCAGAGATAAGACTGTAGTCCTACTGACCACAATACGTCCTCCGTGGGCCACCAACTGCAGGTCTTTACTGAGGTTGGAGTCTGCCAGCATCTCCACAATCACATCCACACCTTTGCCATCTGTGGCTGCCTGGAACACACAAACACACATGTCTGTAAAAATGGCTGTTTCAAAGGCCTTAACCCGGTGATCCTCCTGCTCTGTGTGTGCGGTTACCATGATTTTATCAGTGTATCCTTTTTCTCTGTGATTGAAAGCCAGATGAGCTCCATTGTTGACAATCAGCTTCATCCCTTCTGGAGTCCCTGCTGTTCCCAGAACTTTGAGGCCCATAGAGCGAGCAAGCTGACAGGTTGCCATACCCGTCTATGAGATCAAGAAAATATTAGATTTTAGAGCATAATTTCATGTCTGCTGAGTATAAAGTCATGATTAACGACACAGACTGTAAACATGGGATTTATAAAAATACTCTATATGAAAACAGTAAGATGGGTGATATAAAGTAATGTGAGGATAAAGTTATGTATCTATCAATGGCTGTTTCCTTTGAGATTACTATTTAATTAAGACAAGGCTTGACCTCAAGGCTGTGTTCACTAGTACACAAATATCAATTCTATTTTTTATTCTTTTCTAGGTGCTTTGGTCTTTTGTTCACATGTAAACACAAAAGGAAAACTTCCAGGGGGGCGATATCTGGAAACCGCAGTAAACATTGTGTTTTGGGATTGTGACGTTGGACTATGTGTCATTATATTCGTTGTTTACATGAGAAGATGTTGTGCAACAGATACGGCTTTGATAACACTGCACTAACGTTGCTACTATGACTTTTTATGATAGCGTTTTCAGTTCTGTTTTTTAAAGTCCTTCATTTAGAACATGATGTTTGTTGGAGTATTGTTTGTATTGACTTAACTCTCTTTTCATTCATTCAAGTGCAAAACACTTCGTGTAATATTTTATTTGAGCTTCAGTCAGGTTTTTTCTTTATGTTTGCTTGTTGCAAATCTCCACTCTACAGTAAAATTTACCTCATCTAAAAAAACAAAAAGATAAATAATGAANTAGATTTCTGAAGCACGTGATATTAAACTGGTTAACATTTTCATTCCCATTTAGTAAAATTATTAATACTGAAGGTCGCAGCAAAATCTGCAGGAGAGTTGCTATTTAAATGTCAGTTATGTTCCTAACCCTTCATGGGGAAAGTGACCATATTTGGTAACTTCCTTGGGCGTTCCATATGTCCACCCTGTGCCTCTCCTTGAGGTTGAAGAACCATGTGCACTTTGATTTAGTTTTTATATTCGTGCCAATATCACTACCTTATGAAAAATGTCACTAAACAAATGTTCCAGGCACTTTATAAACACTTTGCTACTGGTTTGCATTGAACTCCACTTTGATTTATTTTTTGAGATTAGTGCCAAAACCACTACCCCAAGAAACATGTTAGTAAATGAACCTGCCAAGCACAGACACTTTGTCACTGGTTGTGTAGGTATCATTACCTCAAGCTAGAAAGCTTCTAAATAAATGTTTTTTGCACTTTGTAACATTTTCTTTTATTTATTATAAATTCCCTTTTTGTTAGCCGTAGATGGGCAAGCTACCAGATATGGTAACTTTATCAATCTTGATTTGCAACATTTTTTTTTAAAGTCACAAAAGTAAAAATATCTTGAAATATTCTTCAATAACATCCTAGGGTTGAAATTTTCATTTTTCAAGTATGTCAAGGCGTGCCCTATAAAGGGTTAAGGCAGGGCAAGTGAGTGTTTGAAATCTAAACCCAGGGTAGTAAGTAAATCAGTAGTGTGACCTTTGTTCATGCTTTTTTAGATTAAAACAATCAAATATAGTTAAAATTCAGAAGTAAAACCATTATCATGAATATTAAAAACACCAATCAATAAAATATGGTCATTACCAAGAACAACAGAAGAAATAAAAATGTTAGGGCTCTAGCACAGCACCATCTACTCAGTAGGACTGAAGTGACCCACAGTTATGACCAGGATGGACAAGAAGTACAGCATGAAGACTGAATGTAATGGAGCATGCTTTATTTTTTTCCAGCAGTCTTTAGTTGAACAGGAAAGTTTGTCAGTGTGTTTGTGTCTTCAAATCTTGTGATTACAAA
>NW_007578585.1:257485-273607 GCF_000690725.1 Stegastes partitus
CCTTATCTGATGGCATGTCACCGAAGTACAAGGTCTGTAGTTTAAACTGATCGTCCAAACAGACAGTAAAAGTTGCACACTTTGTTTAGTTTGATCAAACATGTTTGATTCATGTCTTTGTCTATTCTGATGGAGACACAGTAGTGTTGAAATGTTAGTCAGTGCAGTTTGCTCCAGTTCCCCTTTCATATTTGTTCTTCCTCAAGTTGTTTCATCTGCAGATTTGTGGAGAAGTCTGTTTCTACTGGTCATAAAGATCCAATTGCATTTAACGTGACAGAGTCAAGTAAACAGTATCCACAGGAGAGGAGGCTGCAAAAGAAGAGCAAAAAAGAGAAAGTGACTTTCAGCTATTATTTCAAGACATTTATACAAAATTAGCATATGAACAGATTTTCTGTATAGATATCCAAAGAATATTAGCAGTTCTGTGCAAGTTCAGTCCTCTGCTGACATGCTGTTGGAGTTGGATGAAACTTTATTTGCATATATACACAATACAAAATGTGTATAATAGACATATATATATAGCAACACCTTTGTGCAGACTGTATACATATATACGGTAGTGCATATATGCATATTGTGAATACTGATCTTGTTTTTTAAAATTGTGTTAACTTTGATTTCGGAATGCACAACGATATTCGCCTCATCACTGTTGTTGGCTTTAAAAGCAAATGTTAGCACCAGCTCCCCTCATTGAACAATGACAGAATGATAAAATGATGCAAACTCATGCTGACATGATAAGATGAAGCCAACTCACGGTGATTTGGGTTCAACTCCAGGTTGACAGAGATTAAGCTACAGTAATTTATTAGTTATACAGCTTGTTGACTTCCTAAGCTATCAAACAAACATTCTCTGGTTGTGACTATTGTCAGGATTGCCCCAGTGAAAGCATCGCCCAAACCTGTTAGAGCAGGATGAAGTTGAGAGTAGAGCTCTAGATTTGTAGAGCACATAATAATAAACTGGTTCACACTTTCATTCACACTCTCACAGTAAAATTATTAATACTGAAAGTGGCACCAAAGTCTGCAGCAGAGCTGCTATTCAAACGTCAGGCGCTTGAGGCAGGGTGAGGGAGTGACGCAGTTAAATCAGATAAAGTAATTTTTTTTTTTAGGAATAAAACCTCTTAAGAGGAGAAAGATCAACAATTACAGCATGAATACTAAATGTGAGAAAAAAAAGGTTTGATTAACAATAAAAACAATTCCCAGCAGTCTTCAGGTGAACACCACCCAGCTGGTTGAGGCAGATGGTCACCTTCCCTGAGTCTGGTTCTATTGGAGTTTTTTCCCCTCCCCGTTAAGAGGTTTCTTTTTTCTGGGTTTTTTTTGGTTCCTTCCCACTGCCAGCGACTGCTTTCTCATAGGAAATCCAAATAACAACTTTGGATTGTTGGGTTTTCTGTTCTTTAGTTAAAATTTGTAAGGTCTTCACCTTACTATGTGAAGTACTATGAAATGACACATATTGTGAATTGGGGCTATATAAATAAAAATTAATTGAAAATTAAATTGAACAGCAAAGTTTTGCCAGTGTGTTTGTGTCTTGACTTGGTTCAACCTCTTAAATCAGGCCACAGCATATGATTGCATCATTATTTTGCCTGATGATGGCCCAATTATGTTAATTGCACCACTTGCTTAACATGTAACTCAGAACAACCAGGTTGAGTTCAGGACAGAGGATTATTTTGGATGGAAGACATCTATACTAACTATAACTCATTAGTTAGAAAGTACTATTTGGGTAAACTAAACCTTCAAATGTGTAAGTACTTGGACAAAGAGGAGTATTTCGGTGGAATGTGGACACACTCTTCAGTCGATGTGGCTGTCGTAAAAACAAAGGTCCTGGAGGTGTGGTCCTGAATCTGCAGCCTCCTGTACTGCAGACGCATAATATCAGACAGAATCTCAAGCAGAGTCTATTCAGTTAATACTCTTCTCCTTAGATGCTACATCACAGTTGTAAGTGCACCCTGCTCCATTTAACAGTAGTTCTTTGAAACGATTTCCCACCTTTCCTCTGAAGATTGATCATAGTGGAATAAAACGTAATGCACAGTGTCTCATTGTTGACACTGATCACAGTTGCACTTGGACATCTTTCAACTCTTTAAATCACCCTTTGGCACAGTATGTCCAGTTCTTAATCTGGTAACTATTCTTCACTCTGTTTGATCCAAAAGAAATTGCTTAAATCATTTTTTAATGTATAACATATAGTTCAGTGTGTTCTCCTTCTCAACTGGGCTGCCGGCAGTTATATTGCAAGTACATTAGCACCCCCACCAGGACCAGAGTTTTAATGACAATAACAATAATGATGTTAATAACAATCTCCCTGTACCTTGCTGCAGGTATTTTCAGCTCTGAAACAACATGGGTCTGATATGAGGTTACTAGGAGCTCTTCTTTCTCACTGTTGCCAATATACTTATTTGTTGGGAACATTTGCATTCATTTTAATGTGCAATTTTGTAGGTGCTAACACACATTTTTAAATTAGTCAGGTAATTTTACAGGTTCAGCCTTAAAATTTAGGTCAGGCAGTTTATTTTGCATTGTACATACATATACAGTATAAAATATACAGATGGGATAGATAAAGCTGTATCCTGTGCGTTGACAGGACTGGTTCCTTGGGTTCTTACCTACGAAACTGTGAATCCCTGTTTTTAAGATTGTCATTCAGTTTCAAGGTGGAAGTGCTCAATCATGGGGTTTACTGATTATTTTTTCTCATGATATGTCTTCCATCATATAAAAACACCATATGGACGTATCAAGAAAGCAAAATGTTGGATTATCACAGAAAAAAAGTTTGAATTTATGCATTGACTGTAAAAAACAAAAAACAAAAAACAAAATTAAATAACGTCCTAGTTTGTTCTTTTATATTGTGTGACTATAAAATAGTAGAATATATCAAAAATATCAATATTTTATTGATACTTGTATGTATGTATGTACATACTAAAGACTGAAAATTTTTAAATATTATTATTATGGTAACTAGTATTTTACAAATCTTCCCAATTTTGTTAAATTAAAAATAATAACAAATGAAATCGCAGAAAAAAATATTAAATTGCATGTTAACCGTTTAAGGAAAAAAAAAAAAGAAAGAAAGAAAAAGAAAAGAAAGAAGTTGGATTATCAACAGAGGGGGTCTTTAAATCGATCATGTCTCACATCGACTACTTTGGCCTTAGCGTCATGACGTCACACCTCACGCAGCTCAGACTCCTAAACAACCGGATGATTGTCGAGCTGATGAGCAGCGACTCACAGCAGCTCATCCACATGGCTTAGGACACAGTCAGGACCGGGATTGACCGAGACGCGGAACCGGGAGCAGAAGCAGGGACGGCGGCTGCACAGGTTTCCTGACCTGGTGAAGAGTGTCCGGCTGTCAGTGTTTGTCCTCCACGGGTAAATGAAGGCGTCACACCAGGCGGGAATCGTTTTCTGACGGTGTTGGTGAGAACAGCAGTCGTTTGTTTTCTACGAACAGCCGCACGCGCTGCCGGGACACAGTCATGACGGAATAGCGTTAAATAACCGGAGCTTCACGTTGTGTGTATAAGAGATGGCAGCAAACGGCAGGCTTGTGCTCCAGAGGCTGTTTAACGGAGTCAGAGCTGTCCGTGTTCGGTGTCCGAGCTCCGCTTCGACCTCCAGTCAAGGACGGCTGCCGCTCAGAGCTCAGCCCAGACATGTGAGCTGCTCAGCGGGACTGAACAGAGCCGCCGCCTCCTCAGGTACTGACTGACCTCTGACTGCTGGATGGGGCAGCTGCACTGGGAAAATGTGAACTTTTGAAAACAGTTTTGAAAGTTGTTTTTATGAACAGTTTACTGCTATTATACAGGTTTTCCCTCTTTTGGTCATTTACAGATAATATCTAGTAAAATCACAGGAAAGAAACATCAGTTTACATGCTGGCTGTGAACAGATCAAAACTGTATGTTCATGAATGGTAATGTGTTCATTCACAATGTGTGACTACAAAATTCCAATTTTACTGCATTTAAATCAGAAAAGATGTAATTATTTTTGCAGCTATTTGTACATTTGTATGTATATATTAAAGACTGAAAAATAGTGTAAATGTTTTTTCACTATTATTTTACAGCTTTTTCCTGTTTTGTTAAGTTATGGATAGTATTTGGTGAAATCACAGAAAGAAGTATTAATTTACATGTTGACTATAATTTTAAAAAAGACCAAAATTGTCCACATCAAAAATCTGTCATCTTCATTGCAGCTTTTAGTACCACCAGTTAAAGCCGACACGTATTTAAGTAATTGGAAAAGACGACCAACTACTCCAGATGTAACCTTCCTAACTCTGTTTTGTCATCAGGTCCCAGCAGTTTGTCCTTCAGGAGTCACACCTGTGGAGAACTCCGATCAGATCATGTGGGAGAGAAAGTCACTCTGTGTGGTTGGGTCCAGTATCTCAGGTATTACTGGTGCTTGTGTGCTGCTGCTGAACCATAAACAACATAGATGAGTCCATTATTCAACTGAAATCAATGATCTGCACCATTCTGATGAACAAATTAGTCATTTTTTAAAAAGTGAAATGGTCAAATATTTTCTCATTTCTGCCCCTCAGTTTTGCTCGTAAACATGCAAACACGGTAGTGAGTATTTCTGAGCAAGATGTTTAAAGGTGTCATCTTTGGATGTGGGACATTATAACATGTTTATAAATATAGTCATAAGAATCATCCTCCGGGAAAAATTCAATCCGCCCCATCCATCCATCCATCCATCCATCATCTATACACCGCTTAATCCTCACTAGGGTCATGGGGGGGCTGGAGTCTATCCCAGCCGACTTAGGGTGAAGGCAGGGGACACCCTGGACAGGTCACCAGTCTATCGCAGGGCTACACTTAGAGACAGACAACCAAGCACACTCACATTCACACCTACGGACAATTTAGAATCACCAATTAACCTCAACATGGTTTTGGACTGTGTGGGAGGAAGCCAGAGAACCTGGAGAGAACCCACGCTGCACGGGGAGAACATGCAAACTCCGTGCAGAAAAATCCCGAGTGTCCTCACCAGGACGCAAACTGACGACCTTCTTGCTGCGAGGCAACGGCGCTAACCGCCAATCCACCTTGCAGCCCCCAATCCGTCCCATATTGGAGATATTGTAGTTGAGACGACCACTGAGTGCTGAGTGTTGGACCACTGACATGGCTAAAAGTTCAGTAGTTCCAGTAAACTGCACACAGCATGTTCATGCCCTGTAGTTGTTTGTTTGATGAGAGTAGAAAGTCAGTAGTTCCTTTTACATTAATGTCAGGGCTCAAGCTCTTTTTAACTGTCATTCTCCCACTGAACTTCTTGCAAAATTGTACATTAACAATGTGTTTGTCTCCAACAGACAAGACCTGTTTGTCATCCTGCGAGATTTCAGCGGCTTGACACAAGTTCTAATTCCTCAGGAACAAGTATGGAAGAAAACAATTAAAAACCACAACACACTCTGTTATTATTTTTATCATGACGAATGACTAATTGTTAATGATACTGATACAAAGCTATTGATAGTAGCATAAAACTATTTTCAACACAGACAAGTTGAATTTACTGCTCACAAAGCACAGGGTCATAATGTAAAATCTGTGCTTAAATCACAGAAACGTAACAATTTTCTCCGTCTTTTTTAAGTCTGCAAGTAACTTGAAAGCAGTGCTGTGTGATCTGACAGTCGAGTCTGTCGTCAAGGTTACAGGAACAGTCAGAAAACGACCAGCGGGACAAGAGAACAAGGTTTGTGTGATTTTTATACACACTAATAGACAGCTCATCTTATTCATATGAGGACATTCAGCACTGTTAAAACAATTTTGTTATTTAAACAAGAAAGCATTTATTGAAGACTGTTTGGACTGTGGATGTAATGGATTTTTTTTCCCGCTCCAGTTATTATTATTGTTTTATGTTGGAGCTACAGTTGCCACAATTTATGTACTTTGTGTGATGCACTGTTTGCATGTATTGTTTATCAAGAATGACTTTGTTTCTTTGTGTCCTCCAACACAACAAATGTGAACCTCAGCTATTGAATGCAGTTATAAATCTGTTAGAAAACATTTCAGCTCTCATCTGACTCATTTTAAAAATTATTTTCTCTGCAAGAATGTAAATAGGAACTTTGAGGGTATTTTGGAGTCTCTCACCTGTCACTGAAGCCGTTTTAATTAACATAATCTATTCCTGCCTTAAAATGGCTTAAATATGACTGTATACCATGACTTTACTCTAAAATGTGCTGCTCCATGAAGCCCCAGTGTTACTCTACACTGATCCTCTCCCACATGCTGCAGCTCGAGCACACCAGCTCACCTAACCATTTTGCTCAAACACGGTAAAACTACTTTGAGTAATGGAGTTGTTTTGCGACACATATGAGTGAGATAACAGGATTCGGTTCCTGAACTTGTTCAGATGACACCCAGGATGTCTGAATCTGAGACAGCCATCGATTTGATTGCAGGAAAGTTGCATAAAGATCAGTTCCCATACCGGGAGTCGAACCCGGGCCGCCTGGGTGAAAACCAGGAATCCTAACCGCTAGACCATATGGGACTGTGTGTTACTTAGCTGAGGTTAAATCAATGGATTCGCGTTCTATGAGTTCATTTAAGTGTCCTTAGCAGTGTAAATGAGAACTTTCAGGGTATTTTAAAGGATTGTTGAAATATATCCTCGGACCTTAGATGTTCAGCAAATCTCTGAAGCGGCTACTTCTCAATCTGACGTCCTTTCTTCTTATTTTGCTGTGTTCCAATCAGGGGATGCCAACAGGAGAAATAGAAGTTCTGGCTGAAGATGTGCAGGTTTTTAATGTCTGCCAGAAGCTGTCTTTTGAAATTAAAGACTTTGTCAAAGTAAGTGATTCATGTCACGTGTATGTGTACTGTTGAGCCCATGTTCTTTATTAGTAGTTAATAATCTAGACTCGTTTGGTTGACTGTACAGAAATCAGAGGCTTTGCGGATGCAGTATCGTTACCTGGACCTGAGGTCGTCGCAGATGCAGAAAAACCTCAGACTGAGATCTCAGCTGGTGATGAAGATGAGAGAATATCTCTGTAATGTGCACGGTACGGAGAATAAGAATCATTTCCCCTGCTGGCTAAGTCTTTTTTCATGGTTGTGGCTATTTTTTTCAGTTTGAACAACATTTACAAGTGTACTGTTACTGTTGTTGCTGCCTGAAACCAGAAACAGAATCCTGCCTCCTCTTCCTGTAATGTGACCTGATGTGTTCTTTTCTTAAATTTTTAGATTTTGTGGACGTGGAAACGCCTACTTTGTTCAAAAGAACACCAGGGGTAAGATTCTTCATGGAGCTTTTAGGGATTTCAATATCACTGAATCAAAGCTACATTTACCATGTTATGCACAAACATGCACAAAAAGGAAGAATTTATCTTCAAGGTTTAAGAAAAAATACTATTTCTAGGTAATCATCAATATAATTTCTTTATGGTTTAGATAGTATTTTATAGCCTGTCTCCACATAGTCACTTGATTTTATTTTTATTTTTTTTAAATGTAAGTCTTTTTGTTTCTTAAGTTGAACACAGTATCTTCATCACACATCTATCAAATATCATGCCTGATATTTAAACGAGCCTCAGATTTTGTATACCTGTGTGTGTTTTAGGGAGCCAAGGAGTTTGTGGTTCCATCCAGAGAGCCGGGTCTGTTTTACTCTCTACCTCAGAGTCCACAGCAGTTCAAACAGCTTCTGATGGTGGCTGGTGTCGACAGGTGGGTGTAGCTACACTACACTCGCTGCTTGATATCTGACAGTAGGTGAACGTCGTGGAGCATTTAGTGGCTCAAGAGACAGATGTTTCCCTCAGGAGGAGTCAGTAAGTATCATAAAATGTAAAATATCATTGCCTTAAAGTCATTAACCAGCAGGAACAACCAGCAGTAGTGTTGTGTTTATGCCACTGATCCTATTCTTATCTGCATCCTGTCCATACAATTCAGTGTCAATTACAAATAATGCTACACAACCACGGTCCTATGGTTTTGTTGAATTTGAAAAACAACAGAGGACATGCAAGCATTCAACCCTATGCATTATGAACATATAAAAATCTCTGTATTAATATTTTTACTCATGGAAGAACCTGTCCAATGTCAGTGTTTTTCTACATGTAGAATGTGCAATATTATTATTTTTGACATTCAGAGGACTCTGTGCAATATCTTGACTTTCTACATGTAGAAAAACTGTACAATGTCAATTGTATATTACTTCTTTATTTTATTTTTCTCCTGATATATCTGCATTTTTGGTCTTTCCTTTTGCTGCTGTAACTCTGCAAGTCTTCCTGCTGAGGGATTTGTAAAGAGTTATCTTCTGTCTATTATCTTCTCTTAAGACTTGCACAATTAAACAAATGACCAACAGCAGACCGTGGCTGGTGTTTGTAGACTTTCTGAAGAGCTGTGTCTTTTCCATAATACCAGCTGTGTGCAGTTACATCACTCTGACATGGAGCTCTGCCCTCTTGTGGTGGGAAAACAGCTTCTTCTCCACTGATCTGGCTGCTTTGTTTTATTCAATTCTTGCATCACAACTTCATCACGTGACTTTTGTTTTTGCTTTGTAATGCTTACACTTTCAAAATAAAGTACAAAGTACAAATGCATGGAAAACAACATTGATGCAGTGATGAGAGTCAATGCAAATCTTTCCATCCTTCCTTCAAGATAAGGAACAATCCGATCCAAGTTAAAGCAGTGTAACAGTAACATTAATAGAGGGGTCATAAAGTCGTAAAGTTATACGACATCGACTGTAAACTAAGATTAGCTGCTGGTCTAACTAGAACACAAGTAAAGCTGTAAACTGGTCACATGAGTTTGTGTTTTGCTGTTTCTGATTTAAATGTTTCATGAGTAAGCAGAAGATCAACCAAAGCAGGCTGTAATGACCAACAGTGTTTGTCTTGCTCATCTGTTGCAGGTACTTCCAGATAGCTCGCTGCTACAGAGATGAAGGCTCCAAACCAGACAGGCAGCCTGAGTTCACCCAAGTATGACAGAGGCTCATGCTGCTTTTTTTGTTGTTGTTGTTTTTGCATATGTATAAACCACATGGCAATGTATTTTGTGCAGAACAGTCAGGGCTCACCATCACAGTTAGGTAAATGTTTGTTCCCATACCGGGAGTTGAACCCAGGCCGCCTGGGTGAAAACCAGGAATCCTAACCGCTAGACCATATGGGAATACATATGTCATTGAAAACGTAAATATGGACGATTCATGGCAGTGGTTTTGGTTTCAAATGACTTTCTGCTTTTTTTATTGCTTCTGCATGTTCACTTCAACTAACTGATAAACTAGATCAGTATTTTCCTGTTTTTCATCCCTTTGGACCTGGACTTTAGTTAAACAGCCTGAATCAATGTGTTATCTGAATGGTTTGGTTGAAACTGACAGATCCTGTCCTTGTCTCTCCCAGGTGGACATAGAGATGTCTTTTGTGGACCAGGCAGGTATCATATCCCTGGTGGAGGGTTTGCTGCATCACTCCTGGCCTGCAGAGAAAGGTCCCATTAAGGTTCCTTTCCAGGTTATGAAACATGAAGAGGCCATGCGGGACTATGGTGTGGACAAACCTGACACCAGGTTCAGCATGAAGGTGAGCAGTTTATTCAGGCTCAATGATGGGTCAGTTTGTGCCAATTCAGATGGAATTCAGAGTTTACTTTTAACTTTACTTTTAGACTTTAAGAGTTACTGTAGAGTTTACTTTCTTTTGTTATTTGGGACCAAAAGCTAATTTCTGTAAAATATTAGCAGAATTTTGAGAGTCCCATATGTTTGTAGACTAGAATTTAGTATTTTTAAACTCAAAAAACATCTTCACAGGGAAACCATTTTAGGACTTCAGTATCTCATGAAATATAACTTAAATTTGGTGAGGACACAGACAAAATAGTTTTCAGTGGTTGAATTATCATCAGTTTCTCTGTTCAGTTTTTGTTTCTAGTATATTTGTTTCTTGTACATTATAGTATATCCTCATATGTTGCTTAATTTCAACATGAAGACAACATGGAAGCAACTTGGAACTTTGCACATATGATGTCAATACATAGATTTCTATGCACAACAGTTTTGGTGGTCCAACTAATGAGTCTACATCACCATTTTGTCATGTGAAAATAACAAAAACTAGAACCTTGGCTTACAATACTTACCACAAATCAAATTCTACTGATGTTAGAGGCCTCAAAAGTTGGTGAAGTGTCGACCAAAGGCTGTATTTTTAGTAAGAAATGGATACATCCATATATATGCACTTATTGGAGGTTTTGTAGGACCCCAATACAACCCTCGTTTGAAAATTGGACACTTTCTTCCATTGTCAAGGGCCAGTAATTAAATATTTGGCCTCTGCTCTAACCATTTGATTTCTTTGGATGTGCTGGAAATAATTTTGTGTGTCCTCGTCTAATTTCATGGCTGTCTGATTTATATTTCTCGGGATTTTGAACCCTTAAAGTGGCTTCCTAGTTAAGCTTTTTTTCTGAGGGTAAAACAGCCAGAACTGAAGCTTTTGTTGACTGTAATACCATTACTACTGTCTCTGGAATAATGGGGCTGTTTTCATTCAAACAACCTGACTGTAAACTAAAAACTATTGCCGTTGAAGGCCGAAAATGATCCTGTATCGAAGATGTTTATCTTTTTTTCTACATGTCTGTCTCCTCGTCTGAATCTTTGTCTTTGTTCTTGTCCGTCCAGCTGATAGACCTCAGTGATGTTTTCTCATCCACGGAAATTGAATTCCTCCGATCAGCTCTCAGCCAACCAGGAGGCTCCGTTCAGGCCATCTGTGTCCCCAGTGGAGCAGTAAGAACAAAACCTTTTCCTCTGGCAGAAAGTGCTGTAGAACATGCATACAGTTCTTGGTTTGGTACAATAAGGAGACAATAAGAGTGAATGTAAACTGTGTTTTGATTGTCTTACATTTGTCTGTCTCAAATGATGCCCTGTGTCTGGTGTCTGATCACAGAAAGTTCTCACTGGGAAAGAGTTGGAAGAACTGAAACAAACAGCCAAGACTCAGTTTGGGCAGGTAGGTTTATCATTCCTTCTTTTTCTCTTCCTTTACCTTCATGTCTGTCCTGTGATTGTATGTCCCATGTGTGTGCAGTTACAGTGTCATTAAAGTTTTTCCTTCTAATATGCATTTTAACGACTATATAAGCTGCAGAGTTAAAACAAGAGTTAAGCAATCCCATATCAACACCACTTACTACCCTGTACCAGATGCTGTGGATCAGCAGCACTTCTCTAATACAACCTGAACACAAATGGAGCCATAGAAACTTTGCAAAGTTTCATTGCAGGAGTGTATTTTAATATTCCTGCGTGTACATTTTGTCTGAAGGAGCTGAGCCTGGTGCTGCTCAGAGCAGACGGGACTTTAAAGTCTCCCCTGAAGAAGCTGCTGTCAGCCTCCGTCACAGATAATCTGCTGAAGAGAACTGAAGCCAAACCAGGAGACCTGCTGCTGATAGCTGCCGGCTCCCTCCACACTGTGGTGAGACATTTAGATTAGATCAGACTGATGAAGGGGAGAAGGTGGGAAAACACAGCCAGGAAAGATAACGCTGAATACATGTTCCTCATTTGTCTCTCTGCTCACAGCGTCCGTTGCTGGGTAATCTTCGCCTGCAGTCTGCTCAGCTGCTGGAGTCTCATGGCGTTTCAATCCGCGACGCTTCGGCCTTCCACTTCCTGTGGGTCGTGGACTTCCCTCTCTTTGTGCCGAAAGAAGATGATCCAGAGGAGCTGGAGTCAGCACATCATCCGTTTACAGCCGCACTGCCAGAGGACGCTCACCTACTCTACACAGAGCCACACAAGGTGCTCATATAGTGCCTGTAAAATTAATGTTTAGGTGTGTAGAAATAAAAAACTGCTGTGAGATGCATCAAGTTTAATGTGATGTGCTTTGGACTTCACAGGTTCGCGGTCAGCACTATGACCTGGTGTTGAACGGATCTGAGATCGGAGGAGGCTCCATTCGCATCCACAACGCCTCAGAGCAGCTTCATGTCTTAAAGAATATCCTCAAGGTCAGTGATGTGTTCATAACAGTCTGTTTTTCTCGATCTGGATGTTACCATTAGATATGTATTGATACTTAAATTTAGAAGATAAATGACTGGTTGTAAATAGTTTTAACTTATTTTTACTACAGGAGGATCCCAGCCTTCTCTCCCACCTGCTGGAGGCTCTGGCTTCAGGAGCGCCGCCTCATGGTGGCATTGCTCTGGGTAAGATCCACTCTGCACCTGCCTGCAGCATGCTTAGGTTTTCCCTGAGTTAGTGTACAGCGTTAATACTGTTCTTTAACCCTCATGTGCATACCATAAGTCATTAGCAGACTGTTTAACGCCCTGTGAAATCCACTTCCCATTAAGAATGAAGGAAAACACACCTCTGTAAGGACAGAGATCGAGGTTTATGACAGTAAAAAGATGATGATGATCGAAGAGTTTAGGATTTATCATTTTTGTCAGCCTGTGAGCCGAGTTGTAAAAAAATTGTATCAGTTTTCTACTGCCATTTTTTTGTGCAGTTCATTGTTATTACACAGATTTTTCCTGATTTGTTAAACTACAGATAAAAACTTGTAAAATCACAATTTACATGTTTACAGTAAAAAAAACAGAATTTGATCATTTACAATGTGTGACTGTAAAATTACAATATTTTTACTGTATTTTAAACAACTGAAAACACAATTTTCATTTCATTTTTAATTTTACAAATATTTACCCTTATTGTCATGTTTTTTTAAAAAAACAAACATTCAATGTTACAGTATTTCAGTGTTTTTCAACATGTTTTTCTGGCGCCCTAGCTGCCATTTTTTAAGGATTTGTTTGTTTTTTTGTAAACCATTCATGCTAGTTTTTGCAGTCCTGTTCCTGCTCAAAATCGTATTGGTCCTATTTAGGAACTGGGAGGGAGTCAAGGAATGAGTGAACCACCACCCCTCGATGCTCTGCAACTTACTTATGAAAATGTGGTGCTTTAAGTGGAGCAAACATAGTTGGAATTAAATACGTAAAAAATACTGCTAGAAATTCAAAACAAACATTACAGTGAGCTGAAAAAAGGTGGAAATTATTTCATTTATCACGTTGTCTTACGACTTCCTCGTGCTTTTCTAGGTTTAGATCGACTGGTCTCCATCATGGTCGGGGCTCCGAGCATCCGTGATGTTATCGCCTTCCCCAAATCGTTCCGTGGTCATGACCTCATGAGCCGAGCACCTGACTCAGTATCTGAGGAGGAGCTGAAGCCTTATCATATCTCTGTCAACTGGCCAACTGAGCAAGGAGGAGGAGGAGGAGAGGGGAAGTGAGGAGATTAAAGCGACATCACATTAAGGGACAGCGTTTTCCCAGATCTCTGTAACCCTGACAACAAAGAGGAGAGCGCGAGGACGAAGACTCATAGATGTGCAGACGACCAGCAGGCAGCTCAAAATTGAAGACTGTGGGATCACTGCCAGCTGGCCAGAAAAGATGAGGAGGAAGAGGGAATCTGAGGAGGAGGTGATGTTGTGGCTGCATCTCACTACTGATAGTTTGAAATGAAGAGAAAAGGCTGTGTGGAAACAGGAAACGCAGCGGACATCTGAAACACTGATAGGTTCAGCAAAGAAGAAAAGCTTTCTACCAAGTCTCAGCGGAAACGAAAAAGCCATTGTGGAGAAACTGATGCTGCATCTTCTTATAATTGTGGTGCCTCACTTCATCCTTTGGTAACAAAGTTTCTATAAAACATGGTCATGTTTCAAGGACTTGTAATTCTGCTGACTCTAAAACGCTGCTCATCATGTACTTGTTTGTGTTGCATGTGACAGTTTCTGCCCTTGGTGATCATTACTTGGGATGCAAACCAAATGTAACATACAGGGAGCTTTATTATACTGTATGTCCAAGTTTTTTTTTTTTGATCTGATATCATTCTCCCAAAATTAAAGCTCACTGCATTTCCTCAAATACCCTTTTGAGGCTGACTCCAAAAGTGAGTCAATCATCATAGACTTCCGTGTTAAAGTGTCCCAACTGTACTACAGAAATAAACATTTCTACAGCTGGTACAATATGTGGTTTTGGTGTCTGCAGCTAATTTTTCCTGTTTTTGACAACTATACAGGCGAAATTTTCCACCCCTTCTGCTATCTGTGTCTCACTGTTCTCAAAATCCTCTTCACTATAGAAAACATCTACCACCTGCTGCAGTCGTTGCTTCACTCTGTCTAATACAAAGAAATGCAAACAAGCCAAAGTGTTTTTTTCCTGTCGCAGAATGATAATGAAGTGCTGCCAGACCATTCTGTAGTGCAGAATAAGAGACTAAATGTGTCGTGACTCAGCCAAGTGTTGGTCAGAAGTGACATTCAAAATCAGTTACATGCCGAAGCGCTTATTAAGACTCTGTATTCTGTACTCTGGCAGCTTAAAAAAACAGAAAACAAAATATAACATTACAAGTGAATAAATCTTGAATTCTGTACAGAAAAAAGGTGCAAAAGCCCATCAAAAGCACAAATAATAACAAGGATGAAAAATGACACTGTAGAATAGCATGTACAATATATTTCTAAAATTATTTACAATATTTCAATCCTCAATATAAACAAGTTATTTTTTAAGTAACAGCTAATATATATAAAATAAGATGTTTTAAAACAAACAATGGAAATCTGTAAAATAAAAATAATAAATTGTCTTTAAAAGGTAGTTAAACCTGTTTTTTTGAGGGGGTTGTTTGTTTTTTTACAGTGTAAAGACAATAAATGGGAAGAAATACAGTAAATGTTTGTTTTTCTAATTGTAAACAATGGCTTGCAGTGAAGGTTTAACAAGAACGATAGGCTATATGAGTATTTATTTATGATATTAATGAGGATATAATTCAACTTTAAAACAATTACCGATAAAAGTAGCGTCAGCCCAGACTGATGACGACAGCAGCGTGAACCCGGAAGAGGAGTGAGCGGCGGTGACCTTTGAGTACGTAGAGAGGAAAAATGACTGAACAGAGATGTGATTGTTCTGCTCTGCCGTCGACACCAGCGAACACTCGGCTCGTTTCACCGAGTTAACAGCGAGAATAAGGAGCTGCCGAGCTGTCCGAGAAACGGAATGTCGTTGCGGACAGAAGCCACGGCTCGTTATTCGGTGAATTTCGTCAGACGGACGTCGGAGGATGCTAAGCGGCTAGCCAACTGATGAGAGTTAGCCCGTGTGTTCCCGGGATAATTTGACAGCTTGGTTGAACCGTGTTCGGGCTGTTTGCTGTGTGACAGTCGACGTGTTTCTCTCAAACCTCCCCGACAGGTGTGAAGCAGAAAGGTAGCGGACTTTCCGGGACCCTGCTGCTGCTCCGGCAGCCACGTCAGCTCGCTACACCTCTCTGTCCTGGTTCACTGCGGACACTGCTGGGATCCAAGTTTGGTTCTTTTTTAGTTGCTAACAAAAACCTCCCGCGGCCATGGCTCCGATGGGTATCCGGCTGTCTCCGCTCGGTGTGGCGGTGTTCTGCCTCCTTGGAGTCGGCGTAATCTACCACCTGTATGCCGGGGTCATCTCCAGCCGCCTGGCTGCGTTCAGGTCAGTCTCATTACAGTACACCATCAAACTAGACATTACCTCTCAGTTTACGTGCAGTGCAGGTAAAAGCATTGATATGGAGCTGATAGGAGGCTGGAAAGACACGTTTGATTCCCTGGAAAGCGAGTCTCAGCAGGTATCAAGTCTCCTGGATGAGTAATGTATGCAAATTACTTGATAAGGTTCTTGCAGCAACTGTCGAGCCTGCAGGTGTTACTGTTGAAGATCATCAGGTCGTGGTGCAAGTAGCATCATGTCGATCTCACATTGTCATATGTAGTACTGTGCAAAGGTTTGTTGACAGTAAAAGTGACATAAGGATGCTTTCGAAAATTATGAAAGCAGGTTTTATTTATCAGTTAAGAATAAACCTAAATCAAATCAGTATCAGATACCAG
>NW_007578585.1:274384-289941 GCF_000690725.1 Stegastes partitus
GGTCTTTAAAACAGTTCCCCTCCCACTAGGCACACACTTTTCCAAGGCATGTGTGTTGTTCCAGCCCTCTTTGAAAATAGCCACAGTTCTTCTCTGGATCTTCTGCCTCCTCATGTACTCTCAGGCTGTGATGTTGAGGTCAAGCCTCTGTTGGGGTCAGACCATCTGCAGCTGGACTCCTTGTTCTTACTCGTTACTGAAATCGCTTCTTTATGATGCTGGATGGATGTTTGGGTTTGTTGTCCTACTGCAGAAAGAGTTTGGGAGAATCACACATCTTCCTGGTGGTGTTACGGGATGCAGACATGCCGACGTATAGGGAACATCCATAAATTATACAGATATCACTCCATTTAATTTGCTTATTGAGGTATACACAAAATCATACTCTGCATGCATGTGTGATGATTCTTCAGTCAGGTGGTCCACTACACTGATCAGAAGATTTGGGACGGACAAACGTCGTCATCCGTTGTGGTTTCTCCCTCTGATGTACATTCCTCTAGTGCAGCCTCAGGTTTAAATGTCCATTTGTATTGTACACACCAGACTTGGCCACCTTGATATGTCACACACAGACTGTACAGTGTGCCTATTTGTAATTTTTTCTGTTGGTATGATGAGACAAAACATCATTTTTAGTTGTTTTCCTAATACAGCCTTAATATCTATTACATTTTGCTGCCATTTCTGGGCTAAATATACTGGATTACATATATAGGTGGCCATCCAAAGAATGTAAGCATCTGGCTACCTGAATTCGGAATAGTCTCAATTTAAGGTTAAAAAACTTAATTGTGCAAGAGATGGTGTATTTTTTAGTCCACATGTTTGGAAGAAGCACTGAGGGGTCTGTGTAGCTTAATAAATAGCCTGCTAAAGACAGCTACGTCTAGCATGAAGGTTATTCTAAAATAATTCTGGAAACGTGAAACATTCCCTGCAGTTGCTCAAGAGTCTCTAACAATTATATCAATAGTAATCTGAAGTCAAGAGAAGTTCACTTCATGTTGGATATTTGTGTTGAATCACCCAGCTGCTGAGTGGAGCTGAGTATTGAACTTCAAACTCACAATACAGGCTGAAAAATGTGTGTTTTACTGAGTGCTGAAGACTGTCAGTTACTCAAACCGGACAGCGTTGAGTCTGCTAAGATCGTTCCTTGAATAAATTGTAATTTTGCCAGTTTTGGATTTTATGGAGGCAAAGTGCTTGTATAGCTGCAGTTGAGATGTTTGCTTTTTTGTATTAAACAAAAAAAAATGGAGTTTGAAAAATGATTTGCAACGACACCACCGCAGGCCAGAAAGTTGTTGCTGTTACTATGAGGAAATACTGAATCGTTGTGGTCCTCTGACATGACAGTGGTTTGATTGTAAGATAGTGAATGTGAGCACAAAATATCAGTTACTTTTCAGGAATACCAGGGACAGTTTCACAAACTGCCTTTTCACTCACTGCCAAAACACAGATAAAGGTTGATGTAGTTTCACCACATTTGCCGTGAAGAAAAGTTAAAGCTTTTTTTTCATGCGGAGTCTAACAAATCCTTGCTCTATGCCTTTGTCTCTGCAGACAGAGGAGGAAGGTGGATCTGAGGGACCTGCTGGCTGTCTCAGTGGAGGCTGCGATTCTGGGTGGCAAGGAGGTAAAAACGTAACCTTTTTTTAACAGTTCATCAAACAAATGGGAGGTAGCCTTTTATAATTACTGGCATTTAACTGAAAACCACCATCAAGTGATTCACTACCAGTAGACTGTAACAGTTTGCAGAGCTGCTTTAATGGTCGCCATCTGTTAAATGCTGCCATGTTTGTAGGAAAATCTGCAGGTCGTATTGTGAAAAGTTTCATTTCAGCTTTCAGAGTTACTTTACCAAAAATGTTTATTTATGACAGCTGGATACAAATGAGGCATTGAGGCAATGAGACAAGGAAGACAAAAGTACAATAAGATTTAAAATGAAGAATAAAGATATAACAGAGACTTTGTGCACCTTTCACATGAACAGACGAATATACATATGAATGTTTACAACGTCGCCAGTTTAATGAGAGCTTTTTTTTGTTGTATTTATTTTCTCCCAGGTAAAGAAGGTACGTGAGGAAAATGGCCTGAATGAGAAGTCAAAGGGCAAGACACGGGAGGGAGCCAGTGAACTTCTAACGATGGGCGATCTGAGGTCTCATAGGAAGATGTTTAATCTACTACGGAACACATTCCCTGAAGTTAAGGTGAGCACAACCAGTGTTCAGATTTCTGTTACTCTGCATGGTTTTGCTGCTGTGTTTGTTCTTTTTTTGAGGTCAGTTGTTGTCTCTTCTGAAAACTGCAGTGAAGTTTCAGAATACTTGTTTAGCAGATGAAAGCTCTCAACCATACCCAGTTCCACGAATCTGAGAGTTCAGTCACTAACTAGAAAAGATCATGAAACAGCCAGAGGATCTCTATGATGTTAAAAAATGGACTTGGAGGAAGGCTGCAGTGATTTCATCATTCCTGGAGCTCCTTCGTGTTCACACGCTGTTAAAAACGTACAATAAGCCTGAGGCGCAAGACGCACAACCCTGTCTGTTTCTGTCAATTTTTAGGTGAACAGCGAAGAACATGACGACACAGTGGATAAAACGATAACCTGGAGCCGGCTCATTCCAGGTGATATACTGGACAAGATCGACGGGGGAAAGGACATATCTCCTGAGAGCCTCACTGTGTGGATCGATCCTCTAGATGCGACACAAGAATATACTGGTGGGCATTTTACTGAACTTAACTCAAGTTCTGTGATCATTTCAGAAGAAACATTGGACAGTAATATGTCCCGCTGCCATCATGGCACTTGTTGTGCTTCTCCTCTTAACTCTCATTTGACCACACAGACATTTCTGTCCTTTTCATGTTTGATTCTTGACTGAGTTAATGCATTCAGTCGTCCTCAGATGTATTCATACCCTCAAGTAGGAAGAAAACAGCTGTCACTGAAAGAAGTTGAAATTGACAAAAGTAATCATAAAGAAAAAAATAATGAAAATCATGACATTGCTTTTGAATTGTTGTTTAACAGAAATGTGTATATTTTTAAAAACAAAACAAAAAACAAGCAAACAAGCATGATGGGACCCGTAAACTAATGTTTTGTTGAACAACCCTTTGAGCCAATCACTGCCATCAAGTGTTTTCTGTAACTCTTAATCAGACTTCTGCACCTGTTGACAGGTATACTGCTCAAAAAAATTAAGGGAACACTGAATCAACACAGTATAACATAAATTCAACTAAACTTCTGGGATATGGATCGGTCTAGTTAGGAAGTAAGTGTGTGTGAATCCCCCCCTCACTGGGTTAATCATTTTGTTTTCCACTGTTTAAGTTATTGAGAACAAAATGATGTAAGAATGAAGTGTTTCCTTATTTTTTTGGCCCACTGCTCATCAGCAAAGTGCTCTAATTTGTCCAGGACAGTTTTGTTTGTTTTTTTAAATTACTCTTTTCAACCACAACTCAAAAGCAATGTCTTATTTCACTAAATTATAATTTAGCCCTTTTAAAAATTTATTATTACTTTTTTCAGTTTCTAGTTATTTGAATGACTATTGTGAATGTTGCCTTTTCTTTAATGAAAGACTGAATAAATCTGAAGATGACTGTACGACATGACATTTGGCAAAGGTGTGTATTTTGGGGGAAACTTTGGCATCTCAACTTCAGCTTCCATAAAAAATCAGCAATATCCGTATGACCTTAAGGAAAAAAATGTCCCCATTGAAACTCATTAAAACTCCTATTTCTGATGTTCTTGCTATGATGGCATGAAATCATGCATTCTGTGCTGTTAGACTTTTCTTCTGGAGTCTTGGCTTCTAAATTGCCATTTTCCTCGAGATTGTCATTTTTTTCTAATTTAGCTTATGGAGCAAATACAGGCTTTTTTTTAATGCACTTTTATCACAGATGCAGTGTCGGTGTGAACAGCATCCTGTACTAGCTAGTTGCGACAGTATTAATAAACAGTGTAAGCACATACTGAGTAGCTGTAGGCGATGGCAGGTTGAATAAATGACATACTTTAGTTTAAAGTCCTTTTTTGTGAGACAAGGAGTGATGAGAAAAAAGAAAGCACAGATAAGACGAGCCTATTTTAATCGATTTTTTTTTTTAATTACTTGATTGACAGAAGATGATTAAAGATTATTTTTTTATTGCTTCCTGCTATTCCACTGTGCTAATTTTCAGTTTTACTATGTATCATATCAGTGTATCCTGAGTATCTTTGGATGTTCGACTGTTGGAGACACAAAAACAGCAAATTGTAGATGTCACTGGATGATGTGAGAATACAAGGCTTTCTTTCACCACTGTAATACATTTTACATGATGATTAATTGATAATGAAATCATGACGTTCTCATGGCTCAGTAGCAAGTGTTCAGTGATGTGGTGCTGGTCTATCTTCTGGTAGTTTGAAAGTACCTATTTAATGCCCTGCTGGACCAAGTGTTACCTGCAAACACGATAAACCACTACTTTCTTCTACTCTATGTTAATGATTCACTTGCGAATCCGATAAATCCAGATCTCTAACGACTTATGCACAGATGATAATTTCCACATGTTTGAGAGACACTGAAAGTTCTCTAACCTATGTTCTCTTCTATTCATCTTTCATGTTCCCTGTCGCCACCCATATCTTGTATCCGCTTTCTTGGGCTTATCTCTTTATCCTCTGGCTGTGTCTCCTATCTGTTTCCATCTTTGGTCCCCACCCTTCCTGATTGCTCATTTTTCTCTCCACAGAGAATCTGGTGAAGTACGTGACCACGATGGTGTGTGTGGCTGTAGAAGGTAAACCAGTCATTGGGGTCATACACCAGCCGTTCACTGATTTCACTGGTAAGTTTGTGTGCTTTTGCAACTTCACAGCTTTTTATGAAACAAGACGGCCCCACATTTTTCATTTTACATGGTCAGTCTCTGTGTGTGGCTTATCAGCTATGCCCTTTTGAATAATAATCTGACACAAAGGTTAAATATCGTCTTTCCCTTTGCAGATCTTGTTACAATACATTTGACATTTTTGTCTTGTTCCTTTAACTTTGCATAAAGGATTACGCATGGCCTTTGCTCACATTGTCATTTAGTGAAAATAAACTGTAACTGTTGGTTTACAAAATACAAAAAACTTGTACTTCCTCCTCTCTCACACTTTGTCTCTGTCTGCCTTTCATCACTCCTTCAGCCTGGGCGTTTGTAGGTCATGGATCAAATATGCATTCACGATCATCCTACAGCGCCCCTCCTTCAAAAGTGATTGTATCACGTTCCCACTCTGGACATGTTCAAAGTTACGTTCGTGAGGCTTTTGGAAACAGCACATCTATCATAGAAGCAGGTGGAGCAGGTGAGAAGAGAATTATTGTACATATATATGTTAATGTGCAGATGAAGCTAGAAAGACTTTATCTCTCGCTACAGTATCAAGTATATCAAGTCATAACTGAGCCTTGTTGTACATTTTTTACACATGAATCAAGAAACTCTATTTCATTCTCTTTGTCTGAATAAAATAATGGAGCACTTTTTTTCACCTTTTTTATCACCTTTTTTGTTTTTTGTTTTTTTGTTTTTTAGCATTGACCTCAAATTCATCCCTGTGTTAGCGTTAGGGTTATTCTATCCCAGTTCATTAGGGGCCTTCTGCTCAATCATCTCCAATTTGCTTGAAACTTTTTTTTTTTCAATCATAAACTGTGGATGTTTAAATTGGTAACATATCAAATACTTACTGAAATTTTAAACAAATGTAAAAACTGCCTGTCCATCCACTTTAGACACGTTTTCCAGTGCATTAAAATAGTGTTTGTTTAATTTTACACATTGCATCAAAAAAGAAGTAAAGTACAGGGATGAGCAGCTTGCTATGACAACCTCTTTTTAAGAGACACCAAAGAAATGTATGCAAAATATAATCTCAATTTGTAGGAAAATGCTGATCAGCAAACCAGTCATGTCGACCACTGTCTCATTTTGTGTGTCTGTCTCTCTCTCTCTCTCTCTCTCAGGATACAAGGTGCTGTCACTGTTGGAGATGCCTTCAACTGAAGCAGGCTCTGTAGACCAGGCAGATCTTTACGTCCACATCACCTTCATTAAGAAATGGGACATCTGCGCTGGTGCAGCCCTATTGAACGCACAGGGTAATTTAACAACTGTTGTTTTTCATTCTTTGCAGTTTCAACTTGTGTTCTGGTTTTCCTCTTCACAGGCAACTGTAGTTTTTTACTGGGCTACTTTCAGGACATTTAACCTCTTAAAGCCCCTTAAACTTCATTTGTTTCAAATAATAATTGTGTTTCTGTAACATCAGGTATTCATGACTAATGAAGCAAAAGTCAGTTTATTCAGTTGAAACCAGAAGTTTAAATACACTGTATAAAAAGGCACATGATCTTTTTTTTTCTTCTTTCCTCACTATCTGACATTAAATGTGAGCTAAAAATCAAAGATAAAAGCACAAACATGGAAACCTCTTGTGAAATTACCAGACTGTTCTAACTTTGGCAGACAATCATACATTGTCCTTCCATAAACATGAAATACTAAGTCCATTTGTTGAATGACATTTTAACAAATGTGTTTGTATTGACTGCATCATGTATACGTGTGCAATGTGGTTGTAGGAGGCCACATGACGACTCTAAAGGGAGAGGACATCGACTACAGTGGAACTGCTATCAACAAAGGAGGCCTGGTGGCCAGTGTGGGTGTGGATCATAAGGCCATACTGCAAAAACTGCCAACCTGGGACCCTGAGAAGCACTGAAACACAGCGACACAGAGCCATTGGTAGTTTGGTCAGGTTCTGGGAAAGGCGACACGTGGCGGCTCTATAACTGAGAGTGGGCTATAAACGTAATCAGACCTTCATAATTTCAGCATCGGACACCAAACATCTACCGATCAGATGGACTGGAGTTACTGTCACCAACATGGGCCACGAAGCAGGACTGTGGAACCAGCACAGCTGCCACTGGAAGCTGCAAAGACTGGAACAATGGCTCTGAATACACACTCCTCTACATACATACATTCTTGCAGCTCAGAGAAACGGTACATCTTCCTCTCCTCGGACAATCGCAAACAAACACAAGCTCGCATTGGACAACAGGATGACTCTAATGTGAAATAGTAAACCGAGGAGCACAGTGCTGAACACGACAGCGAAACCCATGAAGGGACATTTGGCTTTCATCGTCTTAAGCCCACATGTTCATCACATGAGTAAGAAACACCATGGATCACAGACAGGGACGGTAGATTAACCATCAGCACGAGCTTATCTCAGTTAGTGAAATAATAACCTAACAGGATTTAAGACTGCGTAGAAACTCGCACTGACAAACAGTCCCTGTGGCCTGAACAACATCTGAAATATTACAGTTTTACTGGCCACTTGATTGCATTTCAAACCCTCTGTTCACCAACAGCGTTACAGCACAACAATTCTCTTTACACCTTCTTCAGCATTTCAGCTTTGGACTGAGAGTGAATATTCTTCCGAACAGAAAAAAAGAAGAAGACCTTGCCCCCATTTTTCAAAGCAGAATGGAAAATGGTGTACTGATTCTTTTTAGAGTAAGCACCATGCGTTTCATCCCAGTGAACTACGAAGAGTGTTTATAATAGTCCAGCTCGATAGCAGTCATTTATTTGTAGATTTAAAAACAAAACGTCCACAGTCACAGCAACGCCTGGAATGAGATCAGTTACTAAGGTACTAGTTTTACTAAAGCTTCCTGCAGCTCAACTGGAGAAAAAAACACAGTTTGGTCACAAATGAACAAAGATTAAATTGTTACAGGGAAATGTGAAGAAGTGGTCTATTTCCCATTTTTTATTGTTAGACTTCTGGATGATGAAACCTTTTTCTCATGCCGTGACAGATTGTTTTTCCTCACCTGTAATAATATAGCACAACTTTACTCTAAGGTGTGCCTGCTGGGAATAGAAGGAATGCGAAGAAGTGTGTATTGAATCTGAATCCTGAGTAGAGGTTTAATCAGCCAGAATCATTTTGAATGTGAAGAACTTGAAGTTGTCATTTCTTTTCTCTTTTTTTTCCTTTTTTTAAAAAATTATCTTCCTCAGAATCCTGTCGATACAAAAGTCACGAGTTAAACACCTTCCCAGTCTGGTACAACATCACCTCCTCTCCAGCACAAACGTGTTGCTCAGATCGTTGCTCTTCTTAGTAAATTCGTCTTGCTGAACCAGACTACAGACTGAACAACAGCCTGAGCTCACCACTGCTAAGAACAGTGTACAGTGTCATCCAATGTGTACAGCCTCATTCTTCACTTTAAAGCGACCATCAGAAGAAAACGCTTTTACGTTTCAGTGGTTTCATGTCTAAAGAACTAAATGCAAGTCTTTTAAAAACATGAGTGGGTTTTAAAAAAAAAAAAATCCTGGAATGAAAATAATCTGAGATGGACTTGTGTGTCTCTTTTCCCAAACCATTTCTGCTGCACAATCCACACCTGGAATATTGACTTGTCTAAGCCTTGCCACCCAGGCTGTGTTTTGTTGGATCCTCGACTGTACACGGTGTATGTGTACTTGCATGGTTTTGTATTTTGATTAACCTTTGGCCCTCCTGTTTCCATCCCGATGAAAATGCCCCTGCCTCGATGAACCTGTATTCCTGCTGACTACTGTAGATCTTTCTGTCTGCAATAACTCTATCAGTCTGTTTGGACTGACAGTTCTACAACCAATCAAATTTTCTTTTGCTGTGAAACTATGGTAAATCATGAAAACCTCCTGCAAAGTATGAGCTCATGCCATGGACCTGTTTCATGTTCAGTTTGTCTCAGCATCCTTTGTGTTGTTAGCTTTGTTTAGATGAAAACTGCGTAGAGTTTAAATGTTGTTACAGTACGTTCTGCCACTGACTCACCATACCTGGTGGATCATAATGACTTGGAGAAGCTGTTAGGAGGTTAAAGGCCCAATCTGGAGAGAGTAGAGTTGACATTAGAAACAGAAAACAGAGTTCAGTTTTAAAAGTCAGAGCTGGTACATCTATTAGAGGTTGGGCCTTGTCGTGCTAAATTTCAGTTCTTTGATTTGAGTGCCTTTGATCTACTTTGTAAACGGTTATGCTTTGATAATTTGATAATGATGGCCAATACGCTGAGGGTAATTCTGCAACAGAGATGTAGATGGCATCACAGTGCCCTCTGCTCGTGTGCTGTATGAAAAACAGTTTTGAGTAAGAGAAGGTGATTAAAGGGAACCACTTTACACATCGGAGTCTGTTCAGAGATGTTGGGCTGTCGCACCTTGTATATTTAAAAAAATATAGTTTTGTTGAGCTCCTTTGGGGGTTCAGAGTTAGAAGTCTAAGTGTAAAGTGATGCCTCTTGTGTCAGCATCAGTGTGGCCTTAAGATTTGCAACAAACAATGGGGGTTTGTGGAGTTACAAGTGAGATTGCCAAACCTCCAACCAAGCTGTGGCTGGATTAGGTTTTGACAAGAAAACTGTCATTTAATATCAAAGCAATTCAATGCTATATCAGTGGAGTGCTTTCAATGTGTAGATGTGAATCTAAAGGGTGCAGATTGTTGGTGCAACTACAGACTGTACATGTGTTCTGCTCTACACATCTCAACATTATTGTTTAAAAAGTGTATTATTTACAGGTTGCTTATGTCTTGAGCTGTTGTCAGTATAGAGGAGCGAATATGGCGACCTCAGTAATTCACAACATTCAGTTCTTGTAAGATTTGATAGATAAGTTTTGATACAATAATTAGCCGTAAATTGTTAACATCGACTTGACACAATCTTAACAGATGTATTTATATCAGCAGTTATTGGAATCATGGCGATCAGACTCATAGGTTCAACATTGAGCTGCGAGGTTTTAGCTGAAGACATTTCAGCAGTGTTCACTCCACTGGATGCCTATGAGTGTAACACAGGCCGTTTTCTACCAATCTCAAGCTGATGATTTAGTAATTTTTTCTTCTGCATGGTTAATGGAACTAATTAAGCAAAAGTAGGTTTTTGGTTCGGCCCGGGGGATTCTCATTTTTATTCAAATAACGCAAGAACATTTGACTTAAACTACTAAGAGTTGATGAAACTAAATAGTTGCATTTTATGCCAACGGAGGAAAGTTTTTAATACTGTGTCAGTCATGTTTTAAATGTGGAGAGACGATTACGCAGAGATACACAGCAGTTGAGTGGTTAAGCTGACCACCATATCTGCCTCTAACCAGCATGTGAGGGCGATAAGGACAGGGAATATTCAGCTTGGAAATGAGATGCAACAGACTTTAAGAAAAACTAGTACATGGACAAACAGGACTACCTGTGTCCTTCAGGATGCTTGATAGGAAGGTGATGTGCCGTGCTTTTAAAAGGCTGAGGGTCACTCTTGTCAGTCGGTTGGATAATCAGGTTGATGTACAGCTGCTCTCTGAGTCATTCATCCTGCTTCTGCTGTGAATTTCCAATAAAACATCAGTGTGCATGATGGTACAGATTGTGTCTACTCTGGTTTTATTGCAGCAGGCCAATGAGGAGACTTCACAAGATACCAAACATGAAATCAGAACAGACCATTTGTAGACTTCTAGTTATAAAGAAAGGCTAAAGTGTTCAGAAGCAATCATCATATTAATCCTATAAGTGAACCAGCCTGAATAATAGCTGAGCTATGAAACACTTTGTGGTAACAAAGCAAAACGGATCTTTCATATTTTCAGCACTTTGAATCTTAATTTTGGCCTATGCGTCTTCAATCAGCAACTTCTGGAAGTGCACAATGTTCATGAAGGATGAGAACTAATACGAACACAGCATTTTATACGTTTCTGCACAGGGTTCATGTACATAGTTCTGCCATGTGTAACTACTGAAGATATTGTACAACAACAACATACAAAATGGTGGTGACGAATGCAGCAACAGGTCCACTGTCACTTAAAAAAAATCTTACCAAGAGTCCTATATGGAGATATGTTTTTATGTCAGAAGAAGTTATAGACAATCAAAATCCAAAATGCTACTGGAGTCACAGAGTATTTTGGAGGAAAGATAGAAACAACTTATAGTATGAAGGCTGGCAAATATAATCTCACTGAGATTAAGCACTGAAAGAGTCAGACATTTATTGAGATACTTTCATTACACAGATCTTCCTCTGCTTCAGGCTTGTCCTGCTTGCTTGACAGGCATCTCAGCTGCTACAAAAAGCAATAAGATGATTTCTTAGTACAGAAACACCAAAACATGCTTTTACATTCTGCTTAATAACCAAACTGACATCACAAAAGAAGTTCAGTACAAACTCTGATTGCAGTAGTAAACATTGGCAGTTATCTCCTCTAACCAGAAACTCCTGCTTCTATAGCTGCATTTATGAGCAAAACAAAAAATATACAACAAACACAGTCTGGAGAGCTAATGCATTTGCAGCCACAGAATACTTACAGTGAGCTGACAGCTTGCTGAGAATAGGCTGGAGAGCATCTTCTAAATCTCTCCTTTGGGCTGTGAAGTCTGAAACGGTCTGGTTTTTGACATTCTGAATCCAGTCTGACTTTGCAGATAAATTAGATGTGCAGATGTTCTGTGCAGAAATTGACACAAGAAATACATGAAGAAGACTTTGGAACAGATGAGTAATAATGACATTTTATAATTTTATTCTGTTAAACCTCTAAACTTTATAGGTTTCATTGTTTCTTTCATTCCTTCTACTTATTTTTCACTGGATTGGGTTTAAATTTGTGCTGAACATCCACAAATCCTGAAGGATAATGTACACCTAACAGTTGCTGTGTTGACGTTTTACATAAATCACATCAGTTAGAATTTTCTAACAGAGCAAAGAGTATTTTTTTTTAAATTGCAAACAAACTTTGATTCTGTGTAATGTTAACATATATCTTTTATAACTTGAAGTTATTTAGCCCGGCATAAAAAAACAACTAATTATCACAGATCTTTAAAAAAAAAAATACAGCTTAAAATCTGAACAAACAATTTTAAAGATATTTTAACGATTTCTATTTTTGCAAGAAGGATCATTTTAAATTCTTCCAAACAAAAAAAATGTTATATCACTCCTTTTTCATTTCATTTTTTAAAATTTTTTTTATTTATTTATTTTTTTTAAAAGCTAAGTTTTCACAAGTCTCACTGGCTGTAATGTTACATTCAGTGTCATATTTGATACTCGACCAGTTAACTTGTATACATGAACTATATAAATTAGGCACAGAATCAAGTGTGGTTTAAAGAAAGCTATTAATCTCTGAAAAGTGAACATTCTTTATTTGAGCAGAAAATTCTTTATTGTTACCAATTTAAAAACTAAGCCCTGCGATAGACTGGCAACTTGTCCAGGTGTCCCCTGCCTTCACCCTGAGTCAGCTGGGATAGGCTCCAGGCCTTCCATGATGTGAACTGGCAGGGTTGGCTAAGTTGTTATAGAATTACCTCCATTACATAAACTACATTTAGTAGGCACCTCTCATAATAAATATCCACCTACTAGGGTTACCAAGGATGTTCTTCACGCTGGTTGGCAATCATTTATTAAAACAACTATATTGAATTTTTAACTTCAGTGTCAGTAATTTGTTGAATCCTCATGTAAAGAAACGTGTCACCTTTTCCTTCTTTGTCAGTTCCCTGTCAGACTTGTTGATCATGTCCTTAATATGGTTTACATAAGACATCAAGTCCTGTTTGGCGTCTGTGCAGAGACAAACACATGTTAAGGTTATACATGTGTGCTAGTTCGTGCTGCTAAAATACCAGCATCACATCAGCTCAACATACCAGCCAGGATGAGACAGTCTATACAGTCTGTCTTGGCGTAGATCCTGGACAGATCTACAGGTGTCTCTCCTTTGAAGGTCTCAGCCTTGAGATCAGCTCCAAGCTCCAGCAGAGTCCTCGCCGTGTCCACGCGGCCCCAACAGGCAGTGAGGTGCAGCGCTGAAAAACCTGCAAAACAAACAGGATCAAAAAGAGGGGCTTGTGATCAGCAAACAACCTGCTGTGAGCCGTGGTGCTGGTCCAAGACTGTGTGGATTCCAGCTTATTCACTAAACCACTGTGTGTTGCCAGAGAACCCAAATATTATGTGTCTGTAGCAGAGGATGAAGTATTTTCAGGACCACTCTTCTAGGTCCCTTGTTTGGTGTTTTGTTTGTTTGAAAGTTTTATTTCCATCCAAAATACAGTAAGAATAACAATTCTGTCTAAGTACTTATAGTTTTAGAAGATTTTTCCATCTCAATAGTAATTTCTAACTAAACAGTTAATGTTTCACCAGGTTTTTTTCCACCATAATAGTATTTTCAAACATAAGAGTTCTGGTTTTAAAGGTTTACTACACCCAAATTGTGTTTTTTGAACTAAAAAGTTATGATTATACTGCTTTTAATGTTTTAGCCCACTCCAGCTACTTCTCTCTATGCCACAGTACCTACAGATTTAAAGGCTATTTTAAAGGCTGATTCCACCCAAATAATACTTCCTTATTAAAGACGTGATTTTAAGGTTTTATTCCACCCAAAATACTACTTTCTATCCAAGTACTATTAGTTTCAAAGATTTATTCCACAAAAACAGTACTTTATAATAATGAATTATGGATTTAAAGGTGTACTCTGCTCAAAATGCAGTGTTCTCCCCGAGTATTTACTGTTTTAAAGGTTGGTTCCACCTAAATAGTACTCTCTGCATAGGTGGTGTTATTATTTGCTAGTGTCTGTGAGCTACAAAACTAGCTCCACAAATTGTCTAAGTATTATCAGGCATACGAAGAGTCAGTGAAAAGCAAGATTAGTAGAAATGTGGCTTCACAACAACCCGCGCCTTTTCTGGCTATGACAGGCCTAAATATCTGCCATGAACCTGAACTTAACCCCTAATCCCTCCGTTAACCAGCGACCTGCCTGCTCTGGACTCACCCCTGACGGTCTGATCGTTCACCGGGGCTCCGTGTGCGACCAGCTCCCTGACGAGGTCGCTCCGTCCCAACATGCTGGCCGTCATCAGGGCGTTTCTGCCCACTTCGTCCTTTTGACCGAACAAGTTCTGTTCCCGAGACTCTTCTGATTCCTCCACTCCTGCTAGAAGCTGCTTCAAGGCCTCCAAGTCTCCAGACAGCACAAACTTAAAGATTTCTTCCTGTATCGACGACATTTTCTTCAAGCTAGCAGTCATAGAGACCACCGTCTCCATGGTTACAGCGTCACCTGCTGTAAACGTTAAAGTTTTACGTAAAAGTTAAAGCCACTTTATTAGATGTAGAGACATCTGCTAAGAATTCATTATATGGAAAAGAAATCACTCTTGCCAAATGAATGCAAGGTGATAAACAGAGCTCCGTCCAAATATATATCTTTTTTTTAAAGAAACCTGTCTTCCTATTCATAAACTCGTTCTGCCTCTTTAAAAAAAAATAAAAAATTAACCAACTATTATTCCACTTTTACTGTATGTTTGAGTAGCCCCATCCAGTGTCATTTGTTTATTAAAGTGTATGTCTTAACAGTATGTATAACTCATAAATAGCTTCATTGTGGCATTTCCTACGTACCGGTGTTGTCTGTGAACGCAGCACCGGCCGTCAGGGGTTCCATGGTGTAATGGTTAGCACTCTGGACTCTGAATCCAGCGATCCGAGTTCAAATCTCGGTGGGACCTGATTTTGAAGAAGCGACCAAGTAAACAATTTAACTTAATCCGTATCTCAGTTACATCTCTCATGGGAAATATTCCAGCACGCTGTCACAGTTTGTTACATCAGACAAGAAAATGTTGGGAATGTTCCCTAAAAGTTTGCCATATCAACGTCTCTGAATGTTCCCTGAAGGTGATTTTAAAAGGAAAATTTCCAGAAAGTTACTGTTTGCTGAATTGTCACAGAACATTCCCAAAAACAAACAGTAATATCCAGAAAACCTTCAGCTCATTCTCTAATGTTCCCTCAAAACCTTCTCTCGTGTTCCCTGAAGGCTCCCCTATGATCAGTGTTGGTTTGATCAGGGAACCAGAAAACCGGGTAACCTTCAAGTAATGTTCCCATAAGGTTACTGTTTTCTGACTCTTCAAGGAACCTTCTCTGAATATTTCCCCAAAGGCTCCCCAAAGACGACTGCATTTAATGAACTGGATTTTGGCGTTGAGCTTAGTAAATCATTTTTTAAAAATCTAGTGTTGCCTCGTGTGTTCTGCTCCTGTGTTTTTACTACGTTATCAGTGGAAATGTGGACCCAAGATTGAAACAAAAGGACAGGGAACAGATCTGGGTTTTAGTCTCTCAATCAGACTTAAACAAGGTTCCACAAAAGCACAGACTGAACTCAGCAGAAAATAATTACAGCAGCTCAAAAGTGAGAAGCTACAGAATAAGAAATCTAACTCAGAGTCTTGCAGGAAGAAGGTTTCAGGCCTGATTTGATTCGAGACTCAACAAGTACAACAAGCTGCAGAGCTTCAGCACCACGGACAGCAGAAGTTTAAT
>NW_007578585.1:292421-312099 GCF_000690725.1 Stegastes partitus
GCTGCAGGCTTGTTACTGACACTCTTAATTCATGTTCAACATTCAGCTTCGACCTGTACATTGTTTTCAGAGAAGCCACAGCAGAAAAGCTGATCTCACAGAGGCAGGAGGTGGCGAAGGGAAGCAGAATACTCACAGCCGCAATGAACGGATGCTCCCTCTCCACACAAACCCAGAACTCACTCAGTGCCTGTGATGAAAACTGCAGTCTCAGGGAGGAAAAGGCAATTTAAAAAAAATAAAAATAAAAACGACTAGCTTTAAATGAAAACCATTCCTGGCCAAATCTGGTGTCGTCTTACATAACACTCATGGTCATTATTGGATGACCTCATACACACAGAGAAATGCTCTAAAATACAATAGAAAGGCTTATGAGGTGTATTGTATGTTATTGTAGTTTCCAGTCTTTGTTTTCACACTAACCTTTCCACTTCTAAAGAAAAACAAAGGTCCCCAAATTTAGCCAGTAACAGCTGCAAGACTGTAAGATCTAAATGAACAACCGCACAGATTTATTTCCCCCTCCTACCTGACCAAGGGGGGATTTGAAAAATTCTAGAAAAAATGGCATTGACTTTCATTTAATCAAAACTCTAAATTACAGAGTAAAAAGCAGCCTTACAGCAATCAGACATGAAGGGATGCTACATCAGTTTTATTCTTAGTGGTACCAAGCAGCCTTCTGACAGATAAAACTTGGTCCCTGTACAGACATCTGCATGATGGAGGAGGTTGAACACACAGTACTTCACATTAAGTTCTTCTGTTTAACATTTAGGTGTATGAAAAGAAAATATATTAAAGCACAGTTGCAGTAATAACAAACTATGTCTTAATGGGAGACATTATAGCAAATTCTGTACCGTAAAAACACATTTAAAATTCCTTCATATCTGCTGACAAATACGTTAAAATGTGTTATAAATATCTGTATCGAGCTTACTCTGACTAAACAGTGGAACTGAAATGTAAAGTGTTACCACAAATGATTATACAGTTATGAGAAAATACTTCATTGTAATTGGCTGGCAGCTGTTATTTAAAAAATTACATAAACATCTGAAGGTCTCCCACATGTAGGTCTGTAGGTTTCCATGCTACATGGATCATGTAATTGTATTTTGTAAAAAACAAATAATAATAATATGATCATATAATGTGCCTTCTGTCATAATTATCTTCATGTGTTGATTTATGGTTTGTGGATGGTTATATTCAATGATCCAGTGGTGCTGCTGCTGCTGATCATCGGGGCGATGACAACAGATCCTTCCTGAGCTGATATTGTGGCTGCAGGAGCAGCAGCAGCAGCAGCAGCAGCAGCAGCAGGGGGGCTCTGAGCAGAGGAGGAGGTGGAGGGAGCAGCTGGTCTTCCCTCTGCAGGTGAAAAGACACAGAAGTAAAAGTTAATACAAACAGGTGATCACAGGCTGGCAAGAAGCAGCTTGTTGGTTGCAGGTAGAGTTTAAGAAACGCATCATTCTCCTCACCAGCATACATGTTGCACAACTTATCTGCTAAACTGTTGTTTCTCATCTTCTTCAGGATCTCAACAGTGAGGCGCACAGCCGACTCTTCCCCGTAGCTCTCTGTCAGCTTGGTCACAGTTACAATCCGGGACGCTTTGTCCAGACGCGTCTTAGGAAATCGTTTACATTCGTCCAGGTTGTCCATCGTGCAGTACCACTGAAACATTTTCAATTCTTCGTCGATCAGGTCTTCCAGAATTTCGAGGAGCAGCTGTTGAACCTGCATGTCTGCTCACTGAACAGACAAAAAGGGGGAAATTAGTTTTCAATTTACTTTGTCAGTCTTTGACTTGAAAGGAAAAACTGGCTTAAAGTTGAGAAGATGTTCAAGACTCAGAAACAGACTCTCACATGTGTCCATGTTTGAAACTGTCTTTTCAAACACTAACACCTGGAGAGGGACTGCAAAAGTCAAAGTCCTCAAGTTCCTCGTTGTTCTGAAATGTTGCTAACTTATTAATAAATAGTGCAAAGTTTAGCACATCATGGTGTTTTCAGCAATTAATGCAACTCAATGAGTCAGGATTTGATCAATTTCAAGTGAAGTCAATGAAGAGGTTTTCCACTCTGTATTACACAACCAGCAAACACTCATAAGACATTCATCAGGGCAAAAACAGACAAATCTGCTTCTGATAATGCATTTTGCTCTGCCTTTTCCAGAGACTAGGTGGTTAAAAATACAGTGGAGCGGTCTCGCTGATGGCCTCCAGGGAACTTCAGTGGTTTAATATTCCATTTTATACATATGGGGCCTCACAAATCAAAATATTGCTGAAACTCAAAGCAGGAAGGACTGAGATACCCTGACTTTCATTTTCTAATATGAATCAAGATAAGAAAAAGAAGAAGAATAAAAAAGGATCCTACAGCTTCCATAATGCAAATTCTTTTATTGGACCTCATGTCACTAACTCTGCATGTGACCGTTCATCCCTTGATAGTGCTAAACAGCAGAGTTACATGAACTCATCTGGGCTGGACAAAACATTAAAAACACCTTTAAATGTAATACAGTCCAGCAATTCCCACCGTGACCTTGGTAATAAACATTAAAGTAGAATTTATGGCAGGGGTGCTGCCAGACTAAACCAGAACCAAGAAATGCAGTCTCATCTCTCCTGTTTTAGCGTCTTTACTCTGACTCCCTGAATGCTCCAGGATGGATTTGAAGATGTTATTGATTTTAGTACTGTATGTGCTGGTACACACTTTGACAGCCTCGAGCAGAAGTCTGTTCTCTGTTCCAGGGGCCCAGCTGACACTAAAGGGGACAGAGCGTTAGTTGTCGATCTGGAAACTCTGGAATAACTTGCCTAAAGAAAACAGGTCAGCCAAGTCAGCGTGATCTCTTCTTCTAACGTACTCGTTATTAGACAGCTTTACCTGGTTTTATTTGAGTTGTAATTTTCTTTCCATTGTCTTTTACTTCTTCCAATGACTTTCCTCTCTTTTTTTTTTAAACACTGTGTTGGTTTATGGCTCATTCCACCTCAATTCACCAGAAGGTTCCCACATGACCATCTGGGATTGGGTTGAAAAAGTTTGAGGATGGAGGTTTATCATCAAGATTACGTTCCTGTCACAAATATGGCAAAAACTACTGTAATGGCAATTTTTCCAATGTCCTGTGATTGCCATTACTGCACAGGAGAGACAGAGTGAACTAACGCAGATCAAACAACAGAGTCTCCAGTCCGTATACCTGCCGTTAGTGGATGTTTATTCGATGATGTACCTGCAATAAAAATACAGCAGTTTTCCTGTCGTGAATCTGGTATCTGTGATGGTTTAATGCTGGTCTGCTGCTGATCTGGTGAGAACCTACCTGTGCCCTCTACATATACACCCTGTGTCCAGTTACCGCCACCATGTGTCCAAACAATAGTAATAATAATCCACATCAAATTACTGGCCGACAACAAACATGAATGGCTTCTACAGCTACAAAAGAAAGCTTTTTTTTTTTTTTAAATCTTATTTTTTAAAGCCAAAACTATCACAGTTGTGACCCTAAAACTTGGGATTATGCCATCTTGATGATAAACTTCCATCCTCAAACTTGTTCAACCCAATCCCACAATGTCACACGTGAAGATTTTCTGAAATCTGGAGAACTGAGGTGGAATGAGCCTTATCTACATTCTATTGCGTTATAAATTCCTATTTTCTGACGTGTTTGTTTTATATAGCTGCCTTGGATTTTGAAAAGTACTCTATAAATAAAGATTCTTATAGGTATTATTGACTTCCATTAGTTTCCACAGGTGGACCTAATAAAGTGGCTGCCGTCTGTTGACAGCAGTGTGGTGGACTCCAGGCATTAAGGAAGTCATGGACCAACATCAATGAAACACAGGATCAGTGAGCCACAAACTGGTGTACAAGGTGACACTTCTGGATGCACAAACTTTGGTCCAAAGTTCTACAACGTGTTATTGAAATCACTTCACGGTTGTTGTTTTTTTTGTAATAAAAAAATAAAATAATGTCTCGTCAATTAACACACAGACACAAAGTCAAACGACCTGATGTGACTGAACTCCTTCATCTCCCCACCAGCCTCAGAGGATCAACACTGTTCATATCATAAATGGACGGTTTAAATCTCCATTAATAGAGCTGCAAACACACACTGACAGTGAGTTCAAACAGCAAATAACTTCATTATTATTATCAGACCGCAGCTCAGAGTCTGGCTGTTTGGTTCTGAGGAAGCAGCTTCTCATCACAGCCACAGGGTGAGAATAAAGAAAAGATTAATAGTTAAATCAGAGGGCTTACCGTGTGACCAGCAGTACCAAAACTTACAGCGTAAAGCTCTGAGTGAGGAAGAAATGACGCGTTTACTTTCGGTTTCAACAAGTCAGGCAGGAAAAGCGAGAAGTGTAGCGCCTAGAAGTTTGTACGGAAGCCGGTTTGAAAAAAAAAAGGTCACATAATATGTCATAATGCTGAAAAAACCTGTCTTTATTACGGCTAATTATAATAATGAGAAGTTATTATGACATATTATGTGACTTCCCTCCAGTGGCAGAAGTGGGCTTCCATCAATATAACCTCATAAAAGATAAACAAACAAACAAACAAAAACACAGGAACATAGATGGATGTAGAAAGTCACAATTTCAAGCTGAAAGTAGGAAGTTGCTTCACACTGAGACTGTGGTTCACATCAAGTCATGTCACATCTTGTGATCCAGCGCCACCTGCAGACAGCAGGAGGAAACACAACACAAACACCAGCAAACAGCTGCATGAAGCATCTGACAAAGCTGCTGAAATCCACAGCAACACTTCACAGAGTTTGTTCAGCCAGCTTCAGCTGTCAGTGATATTTCTACAAAACATTTTTTACACATCACAGCAGGAAAATGGGTTTAAACAATGAAAGGAAAGATGGATGAATTCCATTTAGTGGCTTCAGTTTTATGGGCTTAGTATTATTGCTGTCTCACTCATCCATCATCTATACGCTTTAATCCTCACTAGGGTCATGGGGGGCTGGAGTCTATCCCTGACTCAGGGTGAAGGCAGGTTCACCTGGACAGGTCACCAGTCTATCACAGGGCTACACTTAGAGACAGACAACCAAGCACTCTCACATTCACACCTATGGACAATTTAGAATCACCAATTGACCGGTGAGGACACCCGGGATCTTTCTGTGTGGAGTTTGCATGTTCTCCCCGTGCAGCGTGTGTTCTCTCCAGGTTCTCCGGCTTCCTCCCACACAGTCCAAAATATGTTGAGGTTATTTGGTGATTCTAAATTGTCCATAGGTGTGAATGTGCATGGTTAGAGTTTTTTATTTAAATACATATATATTGAAGAAGTTACCAAGGAACAATGTTGTTGAATTTTATTCTTATGGTTGTTTCCCTGATCTATGGAGAGCAACGCACTTTTGGAGTCAGCCTCAAGTTGACACTANAACTGGCAACTTCAGAATCAGAATCAGAATCAGAATCAGCTTTAATGGCCAAGTACGTACACAACATACAAGGAATTTGGTTTCGGCTGTTGGTGTCGCCCTAGGAATTTGCAGGAATAATAGAAATAGGAAAATAATAAAGTACAATAACTACCGAAATAAAATAATAAAATAAAATACAATAAATAATAATAAAAAATAAAGCAAGATAATAAGACAAATATATACAAGAATTTACACATCTGAGCAGAAGATGTATATGTGCATTGTACAAAACAGAAGTGCAAATAACAATTTTAGCTGAGAATGGCTCAGCTGTTCAGTAGGGTTATGGCAGTGGGGTAAAAACTGTTCTTAAGTCTGGTGGTTTTAGTCTGCAGGACTCTGTATCGCCTGCCGGAGGGGAAGAGGGAGAACAGTTCTTGACCAGGATGAGTGGGGGCTGTGATGATGTTCCCTGCCCTCTTCCTGGTTCTATTGGTGTACAGTTCCTGGATGGAGGACAGGGGGGCTCCACTGATCTTCTTGGTGGTTCTGACTGTGCGCTGCAGTCTGTGTCTGTCCTGCAGTGTGGCTGCTCCAAACCACACAGTGACAGAGCTGCACAGGACAGCTCTGATGACGGCGGTGTAGAACTGAATCAGCAGCTCCTGTGGCAGATCGTGTTTCCTCAGCTGTCGCAGGAAGTACATCCTCTGCTGAGCCTTTTTGAGGCTGCAGCGGATGTTCTTCTCCCACTTCAGGTCCTGGGTGATTGTCGTCCCCAGGAGCTTGAAGGACTCTGCAGCTGACACAGGGCTGCTGCTGATGGTGAGGGGGAGCAGTGGCGAGGGCTGTCTCCACAGTCTTGAGCTTGTTCAGCTCCAGGTTGTTCTGGCTGTAACAAAAACACCAGCCGCTCAACCTCCTGCCGATATGCAGACTCGTCACCATCCTGGATCAGGCCGATGACTGTAGTGTTGTCTGCAGACTTCAAGAGTTTGACAGCTGGGTGCTTGGAGGTGCAGTCCTTGGTGAAGAGGGAGAGGATAAGTGGAGAGTAACAAATGCTTTCATCAGTATGTCAGATTTTCTGATCCAGTTTGTTCATCCATTTTCCCCCTGACATACTGAAATCAATAGATCAATGTATAAACAACAACAACAAAAAAAACTCATTCATCCAAAGCTTTTTTTTTTATTTTTATTTATTTTTATTTTTTCTAAGCTTTGATAGCATCCTCAGAAAAAACAGCAAGGTAGTCAGGTATGATCCAAATCACGGAAAAATTAGTCAATAAGATCAGTTGTTCAGGATACAGCAAAAGTCTCTGATAAATTTTAAATAGAATGTTAAAGAGTGATATCCCTCAGACTGCACCTCTATCGTGAGTTAGTAGATAGTAGGAAAGTATGTCGCTAATAGAAAAATCTTTTTACCCCCAACTGGAAACTGACAGTCTAATATGTAGAAGACATGTCGATTTCCTACACTCAGCAGTTGCCCGTGAACGCAGCAGGGGTTCCATGGTGTAATGGTTAGCACTCTGGACTCTGAATCCAGCGATCCGAGTTCAAATCTCGGTGGGACCTTAATTTAAGCGTTTGGTCACGAAAAGTAAATCACATAAAAAATAATTAAACGAAAGGCTCATAACTAATGAAATGTCTGGAGGAAGTCACCTGTTTGCCCTGTATCAATGAAACTGTTTTATATACACAATTATTATAAGATCTCACACAAAATTCATCCGAGTTAACACATGAAGTCTGAATGATGATGTTCAATATGTTTGATCTAGAATTCCAAAATAAAGGAAGGATGGTAAAGCGCTCTAACCGCTGGAAAGGGTGTCACTTTAAATAACATGTTCTTTTGAGTCTGATTATAAGGTTTTGATGATGCCTTGAGTGAAGATGGCAGCTGCAACTGAAACACACGACCAGCACAATGAATGAATCACAGCTTCCACATTGTGGCAGAGATCTGTCTTTTACTAAATGATCACAATGAAAACAGGTAGACTTAGGGAACTGACAACAGTTCTCCCCTGACCAACAACTGGGACAAAAAAACAAAAAAAAAAAAAAAAAAACCCACAAACATTTATTCAGTAAATGCACCATCATCTGTCTTTATCTATACAGAGAGCAGCTCAGGTGTTCAGTAAAAGTTACCATGGTGATGTATTCCTGTATGAAGCAAACCACAGTCATAATCCTGAAAACCTAAATCTAATCTCAAAGGTTGCCACAATATCCAAGTTTAGAAATCCTTGTTATTATGGAAAAGCTCTGTGTCACATCACCAGTAATCCAACAGCAGAGTGGCGCAGCAGAAGCATGCTGGGCCCATAACCCAGAGGTCGATGGATCGAAACCATCCTCTGCTAAGCTTTACTTTCTCCTTTCAGAATGGTTAAAGCAGTGGTTCTCAAAGTTTTTCTGTCGCACCCTGCTTTGTAAGAGGAAAAAATTTTCAGGCTGTTATTTCATAACAACAGTTATTATAATAACAGTTCAAACTGTGCAACAAGTGCAGGTATTTGGAAAGAAATATGAAATCAATTTGTGAGTCTCTCATCACTATTAGTGGCTACAGTGAGCCTGTTTTTCAACTGCAGATCTTTTCAAAGCGGAGCTGCAGGCTTGTTACTGACACTCTTAATTCATGTTCAACATTCAGCTTCGACCTGTACATTGTTTTCAGAGAAGCCACAGCAGAAAAGCTGATCTCACAGAGGCAGGAGGTGGCGAAGGGAAGCAGAATACTCACAGCCGCAATGAACGGATGCTCCCTCTCCACACAAACCCAGAACTCACTCAGTGCCTGTGATGAAAACTGCAGTCTCAGGGAGGAAAAGGCAATTTAAAAAAAATAAAAATAAAAACGACTAGCTTTAAATGAAAACCATTCCTGGCCAAATCTGGTGTCGTATTACATAACACTCATGGTCATTATTGGATGACCTCATACACACAGAGAAATGCTCTAAAATACAATAGAAAGGCTTATGAGGTGTATTGTATGTTATTGTAGTTTCCAGTCTTTGTTTTCACACTAACCTTTCCACTTCTAAAGAAAAACAAAGGTCCCCAAATTTAGCCAGTAACAGCTGCAAGACTGTAAGATCTAAATGAACAACCGCACAGATTTATTTCCCCCTCCTACCTGACCAAGGGGGGATTTGAAAAATTCTAGAAAAAATGGCATTGACTTTCATCTAATCAAAACTCTAAATTACAGAGTAAAAAGCAGCCTTACAGCAATCAGACATGAAGGGATGCTACATCAGTTTTATTCTTAGTGGTACCAAGCAGCCTTCTGACAGATAAAACTTGGTCCCTGTACAGACATCTGCATGATGGAGGAGGTTGAACACACAGTACTTCACATTAAGTTCTTCTGTTTAACATTTAGGTGTATGAAAAGAAAATATATTAAAGCACAGTTGCAGTAATAACAAACTATGTCTTAATGGGAGACATTATAGCAAATTCTGTACCGTAAAAACACATTTAAAATTCCTTCATATCTGCTGACAAATAAGTTAAAATGTGATATAAATATCTGTATCGAGCTTACTCTGACTAAACAGTGGAACTGAAATGTAAAGTGTTACCACAAATGATTATACAGTTATGAGAAAATACTTCATTGTAATTGGCTGGCAGCTGTTATTTAAAAAATTACATAAACATCTGAAGGTCTCCCACATGTAGGTCTGTAGGTTTCCATGCTACATGGATCATGTAATTGTATTTTGTAAAAAACAAATAATAATAATATGATCATATAATGTGCCTTCTGTCATAATTATCTTCATGTGTTGATTTATGGTTTGTGGATGGTTATATTCAATGATCCAGTGGTGCTGCTGCTGCTGATCATCGGGGCGATGACAACAGATCCTTCCTGAGCTGATATTGTGGCTGCAGGAGCAGCAGCAGCAGCAGCAGCAGCAGCAGCAGGGGGGCTCTGAGCAGAGGAGGAGGTGGAGGGAGCAGCTGGTCTTCCCTCTGCAGGTGAAAAGACACAGAAGTAAAAGTTAATACAAACAGGTGATCACAGGCTGGCAAGAAGCAGCTTGTTGGTTGCAGGTAGAGTTTAAGAAACGCATCATTCTCCTCACCAGCATACATGCTGCACAACTTATCTGCTAAGCTGTTGTTTCTCATCTTCTTCAGGATCTCAACAGTGAGGCGCACAGCCGACTCTTCCCCGTAGCTCTCTGTCAGCTTGGTCACAGTTACAATCCGGGACGCTTTGTCCAGACGCGTCTTAGGAAACCGTTTACATTCGTCCAAGTTGTCCATCGTGCAGTACCACTGAAACATTTTCAATTCTTCGTCGATCAGGTCTTCCAGAATTTCGAGGAGCAGCTGTTGAACCTGCATGTCTGCTCACTGAACAGACAGAAAGGGGGAAATTAGTTTTCAATTTACTTTGTCAGTCTTTGACTTGAAAGGAAAAACTGGCTTAAAGTTGAGAAGATGTTCAAGACTCAGAAACAGACTCTCACATGTGTCCATGTTTGAAACTGTCTTTTCAAACACTAACACCTGGAGAGGGACTGCAAAAGTCAAAGTCCTCAAGTTCCTCGTTGTTCTGAAATGTTGCTAACTTATTAATAAATAGTGCAAAGTTTAGCACATCATGGTGTTTTCAGNACCAAGGAACAATGTTGTTGAATTTTATTCTTATGGTTGTTTCCCTGATCTATGGAGAGCAACGCACTTTTGGAGTCAGCCTCAAGTTGACACTAGTTTAACTGCACTTTTTGCCCAAGAAGTTACCACTTGATTCAACAAGTATTTTATATCAATTGCATAAAGATAATCTGAAAAATATAACCTGTTATTTGGATCTGCTGCATGTTTCTGAATGATTTGGAAAAAGGAAGTGACGTCTGAGCCTGCGGAGGCGGAACAGGAACAACGGATCGGTCTGCGCAGCGTGAGCGTGAATAACTTTAACGTTACACAGTTTAGCTTGTTATTACCGCCGTTATACAGCACCAAACCTCCTCTGCGGTGTCCTCTGGCTTTCAGGACTGAAGATGTTTAACAGACAGACCAGCCTGTGGATGGGTGATGTACGTCTGACTCTGTTTCTGTCGCGCCGTTAGCTTTAGCTGCGCGGGCTGGTTGCTAGCTAGGCTCCGTTAAGTTAGCCCGGATATGTGACCCTGCCGGTAAAGGTTAGACTAAAGTCCGGTCCCAGGTGTTTAGTTAAAACGCTCTGACGTCAAACATTTCCGTACACCAAATATTACATTTATAGTCGAATTATTCCACAAACGCCCCTTGTATTCATATTATGCTCTTTGGCTAAGCTCTCCGTCGAGGAGTAGCGAACATTAGCTGACTAACTTTACAGCGGCTAGGCGTTAAAGTTCAAATATGGCGCTGATTTGTTTACCTGCAGCTTTTTGTATTAAATAACACTAGAAACGACATAAAGAACTCCAACAAACAGGTGGTTACAGTGAATAAATGTTGTCTAATTTGCAGGAAGAAGTGTAACCTTTGTTATGTCATTGCCAGCTGCCAGCCATGCTGCAGGTGGTCTCATAAACATACAGTAGGAGCTAACTATCAATCAATATATTGGCTATTTTGCCCGTTAATCATTTCATCAAAATGAGTAATTTTCGCCCAGAAAAGCAAATGGATTGTGTAAGTTTATTTTATGAAACTGTGTAGTACAACACAATATGATATGTAAACAAATGTTTACATATTGTAGTTCAAAACTGTGGAGTTAAACCGGAAACTCCAGTATAGTACTTTTAAAAATGCTTATTTTTATTCTGTTAAACCCCTCATTAAGTTGAAGAAGCACAGACTGGCTAAAGTAGCTCCGTTTCTCCTCTTGTGCAATTTCTGGTCCCCAATCATCTCAGACATTAAATGTTTCCCAACACAACTTTTGAGGTGTTTTTTACCAACACCACTGATCATGTTTTTAGAATTATGGTCCTGACTTAATACTAAAGCGTGGGCACTCATGACATCCCTAGCTGTGACAGATTAAAATGAAACATTAAAAAAGCTGTATTACACTCACTAATATCATTCTATAAACAGTCAGCCTGATTTGTCCTAAGTATTTGTACAAAAACACTGAGGTGCATGTATATAAACAAATGTTAAAATCACCATTGGCCATGCTGGTTTTGTCATGATTTATCAGTGTTTTATACAATTTTTCCATTTCTGTTATATGCAAATAGTACAATGTTATGAACATTAGTGTTTGGTTTAAATTTAACATGTCGCATGTTACATTTCTTTGCATCTTCCTGTAGTTGGACCCATACATGGACGAGAACTTCATCAAGCAGGCCTTCAGCGCTATGGGAGAATCGCCGTTTGGAGTCAAGATCATCACTCACAGGATAACAGGGTAGGAGCACCTCAGACCACATATCAGCCTCTGTGTCAGAGCTTTGGGTACAACTGATAGAATATTAGATGTGCACCTGGGAGGTTTTCTCCCAGAATATTATTGATTTGAAGGTACAAAGCTTTATCTTGCATATTAAGACGCTATAGACTTTAAGCAGATATTGTGCTGGTCATTCTTAACCAAAATGTCAAAGCAGGATTGATAATGTTACTTTATACAATCAGTGTAGTCTTTTCGAAACAGAATTTTGCAACAGCCCTGCATTGTGCACCTTAAATTATACAATTCTTACACTACTGATCAAATGTTTCAGAACACCTCAATTTTTCTAGTTTTTGCTGAACTTTACCCTGAGATGTCCCAGTGTGCTCTGACTTGAAATCACAAAAAAAGAAAAAACAATTGGATTGAGCATTCCCATAAACCTACTGAAAACCCTGGAAGTAGTGTTCAGTTTGATGATAATAAATACTGACAAAGTGTTCATTACCAAGCTCTTGTCTTTCAGATAAAGTCATGATTTTATCAGCTTTTCATGACAGAGTGACAGTGTTTATTATCTATTAAAGTGACCACAGACATTTTCTTTTCTAGACTGACTTTTCCATAGCTGATGTAATTGCTGTAATCATGCTTTTATGTATTCCTGAATTCATTTCTCACTGTCTGTCTCTACGATTCCCGTCCTCCTGTGCAGTGGTTCAGCAGGATACTGCTTTGTGGAGCTGGCAGATGAAGCGAGCGTCGACCGATGCGTCCAAAGGCTCAATGGAAAACTGGTTCCTGGATCAAACCCGGTCAGTTCTATGGTGTAATTGCAAAATACTTATTCATGTCTATGTTGCAATCCTCACAGCAATATATGTGATTATTGTTTGTCCATAAATATATAAATATTATTGACAATTTAATACTGCCTTCCTTTTTTTCCCAGTAGACTTATGTTATCAAGCAGTATTTAATTGTTGATTTGACTGTGGATAGTGGAGCTCAACTAGTCTTGGTCCTGCTTTGTTCTGCCAGAAACACAACAGTATTTGATGCCTATAAATCATTATTTTGCTCTGTAAACACACCATTTTCGTGTTGAGGCATTAGTTAAATGTGCCAGATCTACTTGATTTGCTGCTCGTGCTGTCACTAGAGCTGTATTCTAGTTGCTTTAAATATGGTTAATTAGGAAACAAAACTAAATAATAGTTACATATTACCTGAAGTGTATTGTGCTTAGTGCAGTGACAGCAAGTTTACCTGAAGGTCTGGTGATGTAAAACACACAAACAAAAAACGACTACATTCCAACTTTAAAATTTCAGTCTGAAACGGTGTGTGAAGTCGTGAGCTTTAGCTGCTTGCTCTTCAATTTGAAGTGCTTTTGGCCCTGTGGGCTGGCCAAGCTACTGGGCTCCCCTGTTCACCAGCCTGTATCTGCTGCTGAAGGTGGCTAAGAGGCTGCTTGTACATGAATGTACTTTGTTTGAAGCTGGTGAATAGAGTCTCTGGTAGGAACTAACTGAGGAATGGGCTAAAGGCTGGTCTGAGTGGTGGAGGTATGTAAACCCAAATAACAACCATAATAACTCCACTCTCTATTTCCAGCAATATCAGTGCTATACTACACGTCTTTGGTGTGTGAGGTTGTTTTAGTTTGTGTGTTTTCTCTTTTCTTGTGCAGCCCCGGAAGTTTAAACTAAACTATGCCACCTACGGGAAAAGGCCAGAGGCAGGGTAAGTTCTGATTTACATTGCTACTGCTGTTAACTTTTAATTGTTTATTGTCTTACTTGTATGGGTGCAAAGATCTATCTTGTTATATCTGTGTATGTGAAAAGTGTATATAGTGTTTATAGTCTTTGTTATTTTAATCTTAATATGATTTTTGTATATTTTGTCTTGGTTTTTAACTTGCTTTATTTTTACCTACACTCATTTCTTTCCCCCTTCTGCCTGTATCTCTTGTGCTGCTGTAATGTGTGAATTTCCCCAGTGAAGGGTCAGTAAAGTTTGTCTTTAGCTCACAAAGTTAAATGAGATATTATTTTACAGAAAAACTTCACTCAAGTTCAATCTGAATAGAGCTTTGACTTGCCCGAGTCATTAAAAACTCCTGAGTGGAAGTGCAGGACCTTTAAAAAGTAACATAAATGGAAACTCCACTGATTGTACACGTTAAGTAGTGTGTTTCCAGGTGGTGGGTGTGCTGCTGTGTGGGGACGTTGTTTATAGCTGCACAAAATGACACGTCTCACTTTGAAATGCTCAAATCGGAGACTGAGAAGTTTAAGTTCTAGATCCAGTGTTGGCAGTGTAGTCAACAAGGATTTACCAAGGAAGAGCAGTGGATAAAAAACACCCATAATTCTGATGTTGATCCTTTTAGACACTGTTGTAAAGTAGCTCCTCTAGAAAGTGTGTTAGTAGACTAGTAGACTGTACAAGAAAGTAAACTGATGCCCATGACAAAACGACAACTACAGAGTTTACAAATTGTTATTTATACTGTTAAAGAAAAGAATTGTCGTCCTTCTGATACACTTACAGTCCGAACACAACAACATGCGAACACACAGTCTATTGAGGCATCTGTGATCATGCACTAACCTGTGATACATAGAAAGGCGTTCAAGTATTTGTGTGGTGTTGGGTAGATCAGTGAAATACTAGAAATCCAGCTTTGCCTCCATTAGTGACTGCAGTATTTGTCTTTACAAAGTCAGAATATTTGATTAAAACCTGTTGTTTCTCTCAGGCCGGAGTTCTCAGTGTTTGTGGGCGACTTGGCCACTGAGGTGGACGACTTCCAGCTACATCAGGTTTTTAAGAAGTATCCATCCTGCAAAGGAGCCAAAGTAGTGACCGACCAGTACGGATACTCGAGGTATGTCGACTCCTACAGGCGTGACAACGAAATGCTGAAAGTACTGTTTGACATGAGATCATTTCTATGACTTTGTTTGGATGTGTTACTTTGTGGTTTAAATATTACAGTAAGAAATGTCCAATGATATGTAGAATGTTTTCTGTGCTGTAATGATTGTAGCAGTGCTATGGACGTTGACCACCACTGCATCTTCATCATTTTTCGAAAAAAGGCTGAAGAAATGTTTTCTTGCCGTCTTATGCTAAAACTATTGTTTTCCCCATATAGGCTAAGCAAGAGCAACTCACAATTCAAGTGATGCTACCTCATGTTAAAAGTAAAACAACAAGTTTCAGTTCTACCATAATAATACCCATTATATTCAGTTTCTCATAAGTGGCTATTAAATGCCAAGTACGGAGTGTGTGTCGGTGGGCGGAGGAGGTGTAACTGTCGTCTGACTTGCAGAGGCTACGGCTTCGTCAAGTTTGGGGAGGAGAGCGAGCAGAAGAAGGCGATCGAGGAGTGCCAGGGTACGATGCTGGGAGGAAAGCCACTCAGACTCAGTATCGCTGTAGCAAAGAGGTAAGAAAGGGACACGAACACAAACTGTCGACTGCACATCTTACTGAGCCTCAGCATGAAAAGATGGAAATAAGGGACACCACGACACAAAATCCACCTAAATAGGCTTAAAGTAACCAAAAGATGATGAGAAATGCCTTCACAGACTTTAATACGTACATTATAGATGATATATAGTGTAAGACTTTATTAAAGAGGTTTAGCTCAAGCACAGCCTGAAATCTTTCAAGGTGTGGAGTCTGCAGGCTGCTGAAAAGGCTTTTCTTCCATGTTTACCTGTACTGTGCACAGACCTCCTGAGTAAGAACCATGACCTCACATGCAAATCAAATTTGTTGCATTCAGCTTCATACTTTCAAACGAGTTACTTGATTATAGTTTGCTTGATCAACATTTCATTTGTCTCTGCTGGACATGTACAACTACAGGTCAACTTGGGGTTTCTTTATCCAGGATCTTACAGGAGGCCGTGTGACACGTGCTCAAGTCTGTGAGCGTTCATGCAGACATCCAAAATGTGTGACTCTGTGGAATTGGAATGCACTCAAAAAGTAATCTGGATACTCATTCAGTGTGCTGTAGTTTCCAGTCATGAGAGAAACTCATTAGAACAGTGGCTCTAGGTCACACTGTTGGATACAGATGTCCAAGTTTGGACCTTGGCATCGCAGACAGCCTGAGATAAAATTCAGATTTTTAGGACTTGAAGGGGGCATAACACTCAGGCTTCAAACGTTTCCTAATGTTTTTGATTTCTACCGTTGTGCTCAGATGTTGTCACATACCTTTACATGGTGCAGTCCCAGCACACCCATGAAGTGCAAGCAGTCCAGCTCCACAGGGGCAAGGTCCCAGTCTTCACTTTAAACACTGAAATGTACTTTATTTTATTTGCACATAATATCTTTAGCTGTTTTTGTCGGCAGGCTACACAGTGACAAACACAGACAAAACAAGACCAATGACAAATCAGATTTTTGGTTGCTTTTTAGCCCTTGGAACTACTTTTATGTTTGATTAAAATACTCAGTGACAACTGTGTGAAAATTATGCTTGATATTAGTACTTTGGCTTATTGTCAAACACAGTAGCAATACTTCAGTTATGTTTGACATGTGTACCTGTAGCTACATACAACTTTCACCTGAATGTTAGTCATTCTTACATTTCAGTTCATATGAAGTCTTTAGATCAATTAAGATTCTAGATTTACACTTTCTACTGTTTAAAAAGTCAAATAATTTCAGTTTTGCAGCCTTCAGATATTAATGAAACACTGTTGTGTGTTTTGTTTTGCAGCCAGAAGATGAGCAGCTACCACGGGGGCCAGGGCCAGAATTACCATAGCAACTACAATCAGACTCAGTCTGGTTACTATGGCAGCCACAGCGCCGGAGGTCAGGGGGGCTACTACTCCCAGTGGGGGGGCTACGACCAGTATGGCGGCTACAACAGCAGCGGGTACACCGGCGGTTATAACAGCGGCTACAACAGTGGCTACAACTACAACTACGGGCCGTACGGATACCCTCCACCAGGTCACATGATGCCCCCTCCACCCATGGGGATGCCACCCATGTCCACGGACATGTCAGGAGCTGTGGAGGTGAGGAAACACCCACATGCTTGGACATTCTGGGAAATGTGCTCATCTGATTATCAGTTTCATCTGTGTGTGTGTTAGTAGTAGCTTCACAGTAAGGATTAAAAAGAGGGAGAACTGCTAGTAGAAGAATGTCCACAATCTTGAAGCGATAGATCGTTTTCTTACGTATCATCTTGTCATGTGAACTTTGTGCACAAAGATGAAATTGTATGAATCTTTTCTATTGTCGAGTAGAAACGCAAGCACATTTTTCAAAATGTGAACCTTTTTCACTAAACTCTAGTCTGTCTCTGATTCCACCTAAAAATGGTAAATTGAGTGTTTACATGTCCACAACAAATCCAGTCTCTGGGAGAGATCGGGTTCTGTGGAACGAAGGCCAACATGTGTTCATGCACTTTAGTAACTTGACTGTAAATCCCTACGTAGCTGCTGCAGTTCAGTAATTAGATTTCTTCTCCATCTGAGAAATATTTTAGAATTGTTAGTTACTAATATATAAAATTAAAACATATGGTGACTAGTAAAGAGAGTTTCTCGTTTACATCGATCATTGCAGATGTAACCGTGGTAACTAAGTGCATATATACACTCTGAGATTGTTTATCGTCTCTATGTGATTAAAGGGTTAATGAAGCACTCAATGCTCATAGCAAGCTCTGAATAATGTGTATGCAATGTAAGATATGAGATGTAGACTGAATGCACCTGTCGTACTTTCATTAAGCATATCATTAGAAACATGCTCATGTTTAATGTCCTTCCCCAGCAGAGCCATGAGGAGACTGAAGACATAGAGGAGGACAACGCAGAAGGTAAAATCCTTTTTATATCTTACTGATAAGAGAAATAATCAAACTAGTCCTGTGTTGTCAAAGATACAAAGGACACTCAGTACTACAGGCTCCACTTCCACTGATCTGTTTGGTTTTGGAGCACTTTGAAACATTTTACTGTTATAAATAGTTAATTGGATATTGTGATGAATAAAGTAAAAAAATACTGAATATGTCCTTTTTAAAAAAAAAAAATCAATTGTAGCAGTAAATGGCTCCCTCAACTTGTAAATCGACAAAAGCCTGATGTACATATTTTGCATTGTTATTGCGTTTCGCTCATAATTGTTTTATCCTGTGACTGTATTAATCAGTATTTGGTGATATTTTGCAGAGCCCATCCCTGAATGCGACGTCGAGCTGTGGAACAAAGACTTCATGCAGCGCAGTGAGGAGCTCTACGACGCCATGATGACGTGTCACTGGGAGCCTCTGGACTCTGTTGACTCCCCCATCCCCTCCCTCTCTTGATAACTTGTTTTATTTTCCCCTTTTCTGCTCCCTCCTTTACTCTTGAATGACGATTTTGTACTCAAACGCCACACTGACACCTTATAAAGGCCAGCTAGAGCTCACTGTCTCAGTGCTTAACCTAAGTGAAAGCCGGCAGTGCAAACACGTTGTTCCTCTTCAAATACTTAAAAATGCACACAAACATTCTGTTGACTGTAATGTTTACCATGTTGGTAATAAACAGCAGGTTAGTTAGCACTCAGTGAAGTTACTGTGTAGTAAATACTGTCTATACACCAGAGGATGAAGGTGAGCAGAATCTGTAGCGTTACGAGCTGAATGTTGTGTATTCGTATGATGTCACTGAGGAACAAACACCAGTCATTTATTTTTGTTGATCCATGTTGTAGCGACCAGCAAAAGCTAACTTTGCTCTTTCAATGTGGCCCCCGCCTTGCATAGAAGAGATTGTCTTCTGAAGACAAAAATAACAACTATGCCTTTTATTGTCTTGCTGTGTGACCTGCTGTCAGTCCAGCGCGGTTATTAGACTTATTTTGTACATAGAACACATTAGGCTTTCTCCTCTCATTGATTTTTTTTAATGAAGGATTTGTCCTCCGTTTTTAAATTTTTCTTATAGATTTTATCTGGGTGGAGTGTGCAGTATGGAAAGATGATGATGATGATGATGATGATGATGATGATGATGATGATGATGATGATTTTACCCCCAAAAAAAAGGTCACCAGAAAGTTATTTATCTCTGTTTTCCAGACAAGAAGCTCAGTGTCTTTCTATGTAAATGGATGAATGGCGCGACCTCCCGATACGAGCGCTGTGAAACTGTACATGAGGGTTTCGTGGAGGTCGACGGCTGGTTTCATGTGTCAGACTTCAAGGCAGTGTTTATTTTCTGCTGTCTGATTGGCTGAAGTTTTGTATGTATTTTCTTTCTGGAGATGTTTTATCAATTAAACACATTTAGGAAGGAAAACGGAGTCTGTGAGTTGCTTTCGGTCTGTGGGTTGGAATTAATAATAACACGATGCCATAACAGAAGACGCAGCATCACCTGAAAGAGCTTTATTACGTTTTTCAGTTGTGTTAAGAGACAGATACCACATTTTGTATGCTTCAAAGGGTCGCACTCCTGGATCACTTCAGTCCAGGGCCCTTTGACGCTTGTCTTTCATATAATTTTCAGACAGTGAGCAGCTGCTGAGGTTCTGTAAGCTAAACGCTAACGTTAGCCTGCTTATGTTTCACCTGTTTAATGTTTACCAGGCTTAGATGATAATGCTCTGCACTTTAATAACATCTTGGTCGTGGTCTGAAGACTTGGTCTTCAGTGACTTACCCAGGGAGACTTTGGCATGTTGGAGGACCACTGACCGAACCACCAACCTTAAGATTAGAGGACAGCAAAGGAAAATCACCAGGGTCAAAAGGATCACAACTTAGAATTAAAGCCGCAAGCG
>NW_007578586.1:0-14097 GCF_000690725.1 Stegastes partitus
ATTTTTTGCCAAAAACGACATGCTATAGCATGACTTTTTTTTGTTCCACACCAAAACCCAAAACGACCTTTCTTTGTGAAATACTTTCCTCAGGCCTACTTTGTGAATAGCTCAATTTTCAGTTAAATTGAGGAATTTTTAAAAGGAAGTTATTCAGAAAAAGCAGGAACTATAAATTAACGCTTTACTAAACACATTCTTTAGTTTTTCAGCAACATTCAGACCAAACTTCACAGTATTTTGTTTCCCTTTGTGGTCGTTTCATCGACCTCCCAACAGGAAAGTTAACAGAAGCAGAATCACGCGTAATGTGAAAAGCATCGGCCCCAGTATAGAACCCTGAGGAACTCCACACCGAACTCTTTATGATGACTACATCTGATCAATATCTAAACTAACCCAACAACAAGTTCTCGTCTTTCTAAACAAGCATCGATCAATGATGTCAGCACTGCAAGCTCCGCCCCCCAAACCACCCAGTAACCATGGAGACAGAAGAGCTGTTTGTCATGATGTTAGTTTTATTGCGGTTGGTTTAGTCGGTGGAGCACGAGCACAGTGATCACAGCATGGAGACCCTCGCAGGGGTCACAGGTCGATGAAACACAGGTGACATCATCAGGGCTCAAAGTCGACTCCTTCCTCATCGACTCGGCAAGTTTTTGGCTGGTGACTTGTCAACATCGAGCCCCGAAGTTCGTTACTAACGTCAACACAGCTACTAGTTAAGCTAATCAATCGATTTTCTAGTCTACCGTTATGGATGGAAGACGGCGGTTTACACAAAGTCACGGAGACACGGTTACAACAAAATGGCCGACGCTGGGATGAATGAGGTCACCATGTGGCTGTTAGAGTTTGGGCTGGAAACGAAAGCAGCACCGAGTTATTCTCAAACCAAGACATGACAAAAACACTGCTCAGCTCCAGACTGACAAATCATCGACTGCTTGTCCTGTGAAAAGTTAGAAATGACGACAAATAAAAACTCTCTTCGCTGATTTAAAGTTTGGTGTCTTATGTTTAGCTTGTTAGCGTCGGGACTTTCTCAACAGACGGAATCTAAACATTAAATGTGTTTGTGAGTTCAGATCTGACTCGATGATGATTCTACGAGTTTGTGTGACGTTTTATGCAAATCTTCCACTTGATGTGTGAACAGTGTATTTTATGTTATCCTGATTAGCATTGTTCATATTAGCTGTTAGCAGTTATTCCATAAAGGCAGTGAGGAACATTTACGTCTTTCTGACATCGTTTTAACTTACACGAAGACTTTGATGGAGCCGCTAACAGGAAGCTGCATCAGAGGATTGTTTTGTCCAGGTGACATAAAAAGCTGATAACATAGCTGATGCTAACATGCCACCAAACAGTCGACGATGCTTCCATGTCCAGATGACACATTGGAGCCTGGATCCAAAATGTTTAATCTACTAAACTGAACTGTCTGACTTGACCTCAGCTGTTAGCTAGCCTTAAGGTGACTTGCTAATTACATGTTCAGTTGTTTTAGGTTGTTTTGCTACCCTAAAGTTAGCTGATGCCAACTGTTGTCCCAAACTGTTTTAGCTGCTAAAACTAAACAGCTGGCTGATTTTTCTCAAGCTGCTTCCGTTGCTAACCTAAACAGACTTTAACTGATTGTTTTGTTTTGCTAACATGAACCGTTATCTTAACTTATCAACAACGTTTCAGTTCCCAAAACCTGTTGGTTAATTTACAACTGAACTGTTTTAGCTTCTGGAAATGAACCATTATTCAGCCTAAAACTGACACCAGTTTGTGCCTGATGTGTTAGCATGTGCTTGTGTCACTTAGCTAATCATCCGTTTCTCTAAAAAATAGTGGCAATAAAAAGGATTTTTAACAAGTTCACCTGGGTTTCCATCTTAGTTTAGATATGGATCCTGAGACACTGCTTCGGAGTGTTAACTTAAGCTTAAGCTAGAGTTATGGCTAAGCTAAACCAAGCTCTTTGTGAACACCACACTGTTTGTGGTGAACTTGTTTGTGTCTTATTGGAGTTGTGTTTGTGTCGACCTGATGAATCCAATGTTCCCCCTCTATAAGCTCTGTTAGCTCTAGTAGCTCTGTTAGCTCTGTTAGCTCTGTTTTTGGTCTCCACCAGCCTCTGATGGAAACATCGAGCTCATTAGCTGCGAGATGTGAAGCTGTTTTGTTGCTATTTCTGATCGTCTGATAGGACAATTGTTTAGTTTAATAATTCCTCGTTATTAGATGCTTGTGAGAGTTTTTATTTTATCATTACCTTATTTTTTTCCATTTATTTCCTGTCAAATGTTTGTATACGTCCAGGCCTAAGGGGTGTCGCCCTGTTTCCAGCCCAAACACGGAGGGTTTCCGGCGGAGGAGAGCGCCCCCTGCTGGCTCACTGCTGCAGCATCCGACCTGAGGTCAGCTTCCCAAAGCACGTTTCATATCGACATATTTTTGGTTGTTTTTCTGTAGCACCTGAAAGCATTTAATCCCAGAAAATCTGCCTGTTGTGTCAAGAAAAGCAAAAAAAAATTCAAAAAGAAAGAAACCAAAATCTCTTTCCGTGTTCCCTTTGAGCTTCCGTAGCTTTAGTTTATTTGGATGTTAAAAAAAAAAACATTTTGGCAATGTTTTTGGCTAAAAAAAAAAATCATCGATCATGTTAGTATCAGCAGTAAAATGAAGCTGGAATAAGAGCTGAAAGCTGTGCTGGTCTGAGAACAGCAGGAGGATTCTGGGAAACAGATGCTCTCCACCGAAGGAAACCAGCTGACTGAAGGCTGTCGACAGGATCAGTTACCAGAACCAGAAGATCAGACGGACGGACGGACACCGTTCAAATTCAGAAGCTTGCACCGAGAAACGTTTGGCATCTGAAACAGCACATTTCTTCTCTTTCTTATTTATTTCTTTTTAAATTCTGTTAATTTTGTGTCTTTAAATTCTGTTTAAAAGTTTAATATTCGCTCTGAAAGTCACGAGGCTCTTTGTCAAGTTGTTGTTTAAAACCTCACTCGTTGTGCACGACATAAATAAACGTAGGATTTAAAGATTTTTATGCTAAAAATATCAGTCGCCCTTTAAAACTTTAGACTCTTGAGGGCAACGCTTTGGTTCCTGATGGATGAATTTGAACGGGTCGGTTCTTTCGTCCGAACGTCTGATCGTTCTTCCAGAAACACACACATTGAATCTTTGCATAGCGAGTTCGGTTCACAGCATCCCATAAACCAGTGGTGACGTCACGGTGACATCACTCTGCCAACTGTGTGACGATTGGTCAGGACTGGAGACGGACCGATGACGGATTTAGAAGCTGGTTTAGGCTCATGTCGGGTTTATTTAAACCTGAAAGCTGCACTGGGAGCTTGTGTTTGTTTGTTTGATAGCGTTTAGCACAGCTGATGCTAACATGTTAGCAAACCGCTAACACCATCAGATCATCACGTTGCTGTTTTAGAAGCTACAAAATGGATTTCTGTTCCAAAAACAAACAAAAAAAAGCAAAACGAATCTGCTCCCAGATTCTCCTTCAGGACAAATAAAGTTTTATCCTTTTTTTTCTTTACGACATTTAAATGAAAGACGTCACATATCGGCGGACGTGTTGATGATTCTATAAAACTGAGTGTCTGTACAGATGTGATAAACCCTCATCAGTGCGTCTCCAGCCTGACCGAGGAATAAAAAACATTCAAAACCCTTAAAACAACCTTTAACAAACACCTTAAGCAGCACGTCTGTGTCCGGTGGTCAGACAGCGTTACAGCAGGTTTAGTTCTTGTTTCCGTCACAGTTCTGGATGAACGATGCCGTCACGACAGGATTTTTTGGCAGAAGAGCACACGGACAACATGACATGAAACAACATCAGATTTTGGTACATTTTCATGTTTCTAGTTTTCTTTTGCATTAAATGGCTGCAGATTTTTTTTTTTTTAATTTTCCACCCTCTGACCCTCTCAGGCTCCGGTCGGGCGACGAGATGTTAAAACAAAAAAAAAAGTCATGATACAACTTTAGAAAGTAAAAGCGTTAAAAAATGTCAGTTTGATCAGAGCTGTTTCTAAAACGCTGCCTGGGGTTAGTTCGGTTAGCGAGCAGCAGCTATCGCTGCACTAATAATCTCTGTACGCGTCAGTGCTGCTTTTACAACAGAACATTAATCCTCCAGACCAGCCCATCAACACACCGGGTCCGAGACGCTCGTTAAGGTCCAGTTAGTGTGAAGTAATCATGACGTCAGGCGTTTACAGCTGATGAGGCCTAAACTGGAGTCAGACTGTGGTGCTAAATGATGCCTGGATCTCTGGTTCTGTTCATGATTATTCTGAATCCAGCACCAACATGTTGTGCTTTGTTTACGCTCAAACAGGAGGTGAAAAAACGTGACTGTGAATTTAAACTCAGTCACACTGTGGTTGTGTTTTCGGCTCTGACACCCCGATCGCACTGGAACAATACGAAACTAATAAATCAACCACCAGCGATTTTGATCATCGATTGGTTTGAGCAAAAATTTGGGCTTCGGGAAAATGATTTCGCCAAAAAACCAAAGTATCCAGAAAACAACCGACAGATTAATCAGCTCCGTTGTTTCCCAACAAACCTTCAGAGTGGGATATGATTGGATGAAAGTAAAGCGTTACGGTGAACTGTTAGCGTCTCTGTGTTGGATTCTCATTTGAACATGGAAAGAAGGAATGATTTGGGGAGTTGATCGGCTGGTCTGGACTCTGCTCTGTCTTCCTTTAGCCCCGTTCAGGCTGGATTCTGTCGGTCAGGGAGGTTCGACCGTTTGCTTCTCGTGTAATTTAAATCCTGTTTTGACTAATGACTGTAAAAGTTGTGTTTTTAACTCTGGATCAGTTTTAATTCTGTCAAACTGTCCCGTGAACAGCAGCAGAACTCTGTCAGTAGCTCTTGTCTGCGGTTTAAACCAGATCAACGGACGACTGTCGCTGATCTGTACGATGCTAAGAAGACGCTAAAACGTACGATTCTCAGTGTGGGCGGCTTTTCTGGAGGTCTGTGGGATCATTACGTCCTCTGGAAGTGGAGGTCATGACAAACCTCTACACATATGTTTCATGTATGTGGGTTGAAATGTGGCCGAGTTACGAGACTGAAAATGAAAGTGCGTTTTTATGCTGACGACGCCGTCCTTTACGTTCAATATTGTTGTTGTTAAAAAGGTCTGAATATCTCAGAATCTATGAATGCTACAGCACTGAAACTCAGTGGACTGCTCCCCCAGAGGTCAGTGCTTCACGTGTCTACAACAGGTACCGACAGCGCCAACGTGTGGCGAAATACGAGCTGTCAAATATCGCAAAATGTTTGGCTCAGATTTTGGTAAGATTTAGTTTGGATGATGGTAGAGGACCTAATTTCAGACTGAATCCTGATGTACTGGGCCGATGACCAGCTGGATGTTGGACCTGCTTTAGCGGCGATTGATGGTTTTGAACTCTTCTGTCCTCGTCTTGTCTTTTACCGGCCAGATGTTTCACCAGGATATAAATTACAGAGAAGCACAGCAGTGATTTTATTCCTCATCTTCCTGAATGCCTTCAAGCCAACGGGCGCTCTGATTGGCTGAGATTCATACAGAAACCAGGTTCGGGTCGGTTTCACTGTTTGGTCTCATGTTCTTTTTTTGTCTGAATTCAATCAAATTCAGGTTTTATATTTTGTCACGGCAGCCTCAGCTGACACAGGGACTCTATATTTATTTGTGTCTGGAAGCTTCCACTGCCTGCTGGGATGATGGTGGACGGTTTGTCCAGACGGACCGACGGACCGACTGACCGAGCTGAGGTAGCTGTAGCGTTACTACTGCACACTGTGGAGATGGTAGCGAGCAACTTATCGTCCCCGTTTCAGCATCAGCTGAACTTCTCAGACAGAAGAAACCAAGAGTTTTCAGAACATCTTAAATGGCAGAGTCTTAGTCGGCAGTTATTCAGCCAACGTTCAGTTTTAAACGTCGGTGTGTTTCATCCATCTGTCGAAACGAAAACTATCTGGAAATGAATCGAACAGGACGAGTGGATGAAATGAAACGCGAGGGTTCGAGCCGTGAGGGGGTCTGAGGGACGTTCAGTAGAAGACACAGAGAAAAGAATAAATCAGCTAAAGCTAGAACTCTTTAAACACTTGAGCACTTTGAACATCAGAAGTCAAAAAAAGAAAACAAAGAGATTCCCTTTTGTGGTGTGTTCAGAGCCACACGAAGCCTCGACAGCCTTAAATCACTGCATCGCAGCAAACCCACAACCAGTAAGCGCCGCTCGCTGCTTGTTCACGCCGGCCGGTCGGACGCTGCTTCAAGGCCTCACAGCACCAGGAAGTCGTACTGCGGTTATTTATCGCTTTACAGTTTGTCTGAACCGGTCTGGTTTCTGAAATTGATGTTATGAACCTTTAAAGCTGCAACTTGCTCACAGCCGGCGCCGCTGATTAAACGTTTGCATATAAAGCTGAAAGGAGTTTAGTTTGAGAGTCTGAATGAGACGTGAGGTAGCCGGACGCTCGACCGGCCGCCGTCGCTTCGCTCGCCGGCAAACGTGAACAAGCAGCCAGAAATCATCATCATCATCATCATTGCAATTACATACTGCATCAAATATAGATAACACACAAAGATATTCAATATATATATTTTTTTGTCGTATTGTTACGTATCAGCAAAATAAAAGCCTCCACAAAATAAATCTCTGATTCATTTTACAATATGTAAAAGAAAATTTCTAACACGATTCTTTTTTAAAAGTGCTAGCAACATTATTTTACAACAATGTGCAAATGCATTTAGTTTTTCACATATTTTACATTCTAATCGTTATGTTTCTCGTGATAGGTGGATGGTGGGTGGTTGCTAGGAGACAGAGTTGTAGACACGCCCCCGCAGACTGCTGATTGGTTAGGTTACAAGCCAGAGCCGTACACAGGACGTCCTGTAGGGTTCTGGGTTTGGCTACGCAACCGATGTGGGCTCTAGAGTTAAGACAACGACGTAAGGCAACGCTTGGCACCGGGCTGAGTCCTCCGGCTCTCATCGCTCTGCCCGCTCACCTGACAGCAGATCAACATCGAATTAAACGACTCGTTTTCTGCAGAAAATGATGAATACGATGCTGTAAGTAATCTCTGCAGAACACAGTGGATCCACTGAGGGTCGAAAGTTGTGTACCAAAGAGTTTGATCAGCAACTCCAGATGTTTTTTAGCATTAAGACTTTGAGGATGTCTTTAAAAATGCTTCTGATTTTCTGCTCAGTGGCTCAGGTTTGTGATGATCTGGACGTAATCTGGAAGTTTGGAAACAACATGAAACTTTCTATGTCTATACCTTGAGAAGCAGTAAATGTGAAGGAAGAGCCAGATCTCACTGGTTCATGAATCAGTTTAACATCACTCATTCAGATAAAGATTAAATCTGATCCTGAAATGTTTCATGAAAACAATCAGCCTTCAACCCTCTGAACTCCAAACAACCTATAAAATAAAAATCCAAAATAGAACCATGTAGCCAGAAGCTGGCTGGATGTTCAGTTTGAACCAATTATTGGTGAGGTTCCATCAGGAAACTTTAGCTTTGACCAAAAGTCATGCCACAAATTTCAAGGACTTTCTGGTTGAACTGCAGGCAGTGTTTATGCAGAGGCGACAACTAGAAAAACAAATTAGATTTATGTATGTAAAATATCATTTCATAGATGTGGAGTCGCCAAACGTTGTTCCAGGGTTGGTAACAACTGAAAAATAATGGGCATGTTGATTCCAGATTCTTTCCATTTTTTTAAAAACAAATACTCAATAAAAAATTTATCTAGAAATCCTGTCATACTGCCAACTGTTTTAAAGCTGCACAGAAGACATCCCGTCATGGTTGTGCTGTTTCCACAGAGGTGCAAGACTTCAGAGCGTCAACCTTACTGTCCTAAATCGTGTTTTCAAACATGAGAGACGCCGGGTTCAGGAGGCAGAGGCGACATTCGGCCGGAGGACGACAGCGACGGTGAGACCGACGAGACGAGGCAGAGAAGAGTGAGAATTGGCAGCCTGGAGCCCTGGAATCGCCTGGGTTCAGCCCTGGAATCGCCTGGGATCAGCCCTGGGATTGCCTGGGTTCAGCCCTGGAATCGCCTGGGATCACCCCACGTTTGGCACTTTGACTCGACCCGGGGGACGCAGAGCGAAGCTGACCTGATTCTCACGCAGGCTTTTAGAGATACGACTGAATAACCGTTGAAACCGTCCTTCGAGCATCAGATCTATCGTCGCCTGAGTGAATCAAACAGATCGGAGGTCAGCAGAACCATGACGGTGCTCAGGAACAGAACTGGTTTCCATCAGCTGGTGATTCACAGTATTTCGCTTTGGAACTTATGAAGATATGTCGAAACCAAGAAACATCTGGACCGAGTGTCAGTTTTAGTTTACAGGCGTAAAGATGTTTTCAGTTCTGCTTCCTGGCAGCGTGGTGAGTTCATGGACCGCTGGTTGCTACGTAACGGTGAGTTTTACCTCCTTTGAACCTTCAGTCCTGCTGCCAAACTCTTTTTTTCATGTCTTCGGAGGTTCTTCGGGGATCAAAAAATGTGCAAGAGACACTTTTGTCACTAAAAGCGTCCTAGTAACTAAGATGGAGGTTTTTATTCCACAAATTAAACTGGCAGTTGTTGAATGTTTGGCTGCAGGACTGAAGATCAAAGCGTTACGGAGCAAATGACCTCTGCTAGCATTTTAAATTCAGTCAGTCTGTCTGTCTAGAACTCTGTCTGTCTTCACAAACAGCCGTTACTCACCGTTATTGGTTTAAATTTAACCATCTGAGCTCAGATGTCGCCAAATATCAGCTAAAAGAAAGAATCTGCGAGCACCAGTCCCTTTGTTAATGATGAGGTGATGGATCGGTGAGTAACGGCTGTTCATCAGGTTCCTAATGTTTGCATGTTCAGCCCGCCCACCCCAAGACAAGATTGCATCGATACCCTTCGTCCAATATGGAGGAAGCCCAACCTCTGACTTCCCTTTGAACACAGTGAGACTTCTTCAGCCCCTCCAGGGTTTGTGAAAAATTTAGGATTAACCACATTTAATCCTTTGATTAGTCAATAAGATTTCCATTTCCAGAAATCGAAGCACTGTACAGTTAAAGAACCCATAAATCAACAGGTTGAATCACAAATCTTGTGGGATGAAGGAAGCATTTCTTGTTCTGGAGGAGCCGCCTCATTCCTTTATTCCATGATTTCTTTCGTAGGTATAAAAACATCTGCAGCTTTGGTCACCATGGTGACGATGAACCAATCAATGGATCCCATGGTGACCTGTTGGAGCCTGGTAGTGTTGGCCAACTTGTCGAGGTGGGACGGATGGAGTCTGGCCTACATGACGCTCTCGAAGATGATGACCTTGTTGTCGTCAGTGCCGGGCGACAGGGAGCTCAGGGACTTGATGTCGGGGGCCATGTACTCCAGGTGATGGGCGCCCCACACCGGCGTGGTCAGGTGGGCCCAGCGCTGCAACACACAGCAGGAAACATCAGCGGTGCACAGGTAGGAAGACACCTGTTCTGTTAAACTTAGAGAGTAAACCTTCTACGGTAACTACAGCTTACTGTAAACAGATGGCCGACATGACAGTGAAGCCAAAGTGTAGCAGAAGTATGATTTACAACTAGAGACACTGCAGGAGTGGCCAGGAGGTGAGGTGTCAAGGTCCTGCCTTCTGAACTGGTGCACAACAAATCTATTGGAAAAATAGCTCATATGTAGCTAGCTAGCTATCAGTTGCTAATCATTGTTATCTAGAAAAATATTTGGCCAGTTCAGGAGGTCCGCATTATGTCCCCACTACGATCTCTACTGTACGCAATCTGGATGTGGCCCTCCATAGTCACCTCTGGCAAAAAGTGGTAGATACATTAGCTAAAAAGCTAGACAGCTAATTTTTTTAGTATAAAAATGATTAGTGGCTATTTCGATGTCCCTCTGCATCTAAAGGATAAGAACAGAAAGAGGTTCTGCTTTTAATACCAATCTATGAGGAAAAGTAATTAACATGTAGCTAAAAAGTTAGCAGATGCTAATCACTGTGATCTAGATAATGACGGGTGGAGCAGGAAGTGGGATCTCAGTACCACCAGGACAAGATTGCAGCGCTCTTTTCTGTCATATTTTGCCTTCACCTTTGCATAGTTGGAAGAAGTGGTAACACAACAGCCATCTGTACTTATAGTGTTTAGCGACTATTGAAAGTAGTTCATATGCTACAGGAGGTTGTTTTTGATTCTTGAACCTCCCAAGTTCTGACTGACTGATGAGCTTTGAGGTTTTTATCCTCGTCTCCAGCTTACCCGACTCAAAGTGTGAATGTTGGTAAACTGCCTGGGACGTCTGAATGACTTTCCTATATATGTGTAGTAGGAGGAGACTGAATAGCTTCTCCACAACATCTACAAAACCAATTATCAGTGACTTATAGTGCAGTCCTGACATTCCTCTCCAGACAGGTTCTCCAGCATTTACACCTTGAGGCGTGAGAGTAAATCAATCATTTATAACTGGAGTTGACATGACGTTGGTCCTGACCCGGGTCCTATATTCATGCAAATGATACTTTGACATGTAGCCTAAAGACTGTTGTGGATAAAGCACCATCCCTCCCATTGGAAAGGCCTCCACCCAGCAGGACTCTGCAACCCGCCACGAAAACTGATCAGCAACAACTCGTCGAACACAACAAAGAGCCCAAAGTGTTGGCCCACCCTCAAGAATCCCCAGATCTTAATCCAATTAGGTAGCTGTGGGATGAAGGGGAGCCCCAACCTGGAACCAAAGGATCTGATGCTAACATGGTGGTTCCAGGTTCCCCCAGAGGTTGTTGTGCCCATGGACAAGTCAGAGCTGTTTTGGCGGCACAAAGGCGACTTACACAATTTTGAGTAGTTGTTTGTTTTGCCTTATACAACCAAGCCAGGTCCAACCCATAGGACCGTGGACACAAGACTTCTGGGGAGCGACCTTTGGTGTCTGGGAATGGGCCCTGTAGGTCCTGCTATTGCTTGATTGGACTGAAGGTTGGATCAATGCCTTAGGCTCTGGGTCATGTTCCTTGAGCCATTCCTGATTATTGTGTGTAGTGAGCTTAGTGTATTTACTGTAGTATAGTGTCGTTTTACTATCGGCCCATGGCCAATATCAGACAGATTAGGGTTTGCTATGTCTCTGGTCATTTGAGTTGCTTGTAATCAAAACCCCAAGTAAACAACTATACAAACTCAGTATCACCCCTTTGAAAATGTTCACACAGTAGAGTGTTGTGGTTTTGTCTCTGTGTGCTGACCTCCTTGAAGGTTCCCTTGGCTCTGAAGAGTTTGTAGAGAAGGCTGACAGGAATGCAGAGCATGGAAGACAGAGCCAAACACCAGCCGATCACCTCCCCCCACCACGGGTAGACGTACACGTTGTTGTAGGTCAGCGGCTTGTAGTTCACCAGGTGGAACAGAAAGATGCCCTGCGGAGAACCAACAGGAACGTGATGGGAACATCGCCTCACATTGGACAGGTCTGAAACTGTCCAATGATTCTTACTGCTGTTTAGAATAATTAAAGAAAAGCACCTCTTACAGTCTTAGTGTCAAAGTCAGCTATTGGGCAACTTACTACTTCCTGTGATGTTAAATGCTTCAGTGGAAAGCAACAGGATTTGTTTTTGACCTCTGAAGACCTCCCATCCAAGACATCTCCTCACTTCTGACTGGCTGGTGGGCAGTTCCAAGTGTTTATTATGAACTCTGCGTGGTGTGAATGAGGGAATGAGTACAACAAACTGTCCACCAGTCTGTCAGAGCTGAGGAAGCCTATTGGATGTGAAAGAGGAGTCCATGTGCCTTTTCCTAAAACTCTATTGAAAAATGCCAAATTCAGTAAACTTCTTGATTTTGTTATTTTCCTTCAGAAGCTGCGGTGGTGAGAGGAAATCTGGTTTGTTTTAAAAGCAACAGTTAGAATGATTCCAGTGGCTCGGTATGTATGTCCATGACGTCTGTTCCTGTAAACGTGTCTTTACTATTCGTATAACGTTGGCGGTGAAGCCTTGAGAAAGCTGCTGTTTACTGACCATGCAGACACATGGAGTGATGAAGGACCAGCACCACTTCATCCAGGGGAACGGCCGGTAGCCAATCATACGAGCTACATCATCCATGAAGCGGTCAGCACCTGCAGTTCATCCAGAAAATATGCAAGACACGTGAATGAATCACTCCCATATGACTGTGACATGTTTTTAAAGGTAAAACTTGTTTCTCTTGAGTTTGTTCATTTGCTTTTAAAGCTGGAGGTGTCTGCTGATGACAAACACTAGAACAGCTTAGTGTGTGTGTGATGTGTGTTTCCAATTTAAATTTGTGTTTGTGATGTAAATTTCCAACAAAGCCTCGAGAAAGCTGTGAGATAATATTCTCTGAACTGTTGTTGAATCTCAATGTGCAGACGTATGGAGTTAAACAGGAGCAGCCGGTAGCAGGTAACAACCATACTGTAGGATGTTGTTTTGAAAATCAAACTGTTCTGTCATTTTTTCAACATATTACACAATAACAAGCTATTTAAGTGTTTCTTTACTACACACTGTACGATGACATTCATACTATGCTGTGACATTTACATGAAATACTGTCACCGTTTTATTACAAGTTTTATGGGACACACTAAAGTATCACATTTCTACCAGCATACGATGACGTTTTTATGACTTATTACACAATGTCATTTTTTACAACAAGACTATCACATTTACTTTACTTTTTTAAAACAGATGATGCGATGGCTTTTTCTTAACATTCTATAGTCATATAATATGACACACTACACTCATACTACAGTGCACTATATTATGTTTTCTGTCACAACCTACTCCATGATGATATTTCTTGACCGTACAGTGACTTTTTTAACACATAGTATACATACATGGCATTTTTACAACATAATATACTATGACGGTATGACGATAGTATTATACTATAACATATACTTTGACATTTTTGACATACTAAATTAGTAATCATGATTTTTTTACAACATACTATATTGTGCCTTTTTTTTATGACATACTATTTTATTTTTACAAACAAGACTTTTTTTCACATATACAAGACTCACATTTTTGTGGCGTACTATTATTTGGCATTTCTATCGACACTATATCATTTTTACTAGCACATCACACTACAACAGATTTTAAAACAGATGATGTTTGATATTCCATATATTATATTTTTAACAAAACACTTTTATAACTATATAACTTATAACTACACGATGATGCTGCGTGACATTTTTACACTTTAACATTTCTGATGACATGCTGTACTTTAAAGTTTTTCTAGTAGGTTACAGCCTTACTGTTGCACACATTCCTACAATCTAGTTGGGTTCAATTTATATAGATATGATCATATATTATGCGTTCATACTGAAATATTTCTGCTGTGATGAACTATGCTTCAGTCTGTGACTTCTGCTGTTGTGACTGGTTACACATCTACTTAGAGACGGCTGCTTTCTGACACACAGAAACACAACCCTGTGTGTGTGTGTGTGTGTGTGTGTGTGTGTGTGTGTGTGTGTGTGTGTGTGTGTGTCTGTGTGTGTGTGTGCGTACCGTAGACCCAGGCAACTACTATGCATTCCCAGAATGCTTGCCACAACAGAGTCATTCCACTGGCCGAATAGTAGTCAAACAGTTGGAAGACGTACATCCCTCCCTGCAGAGACAAGAAATGATGTCATCGATCAGTCTGAGCGTTCCTTCGGTTCCCCGCTACGCCGCTGACAGTTACTAATGAGGACAGTTTTCAAATAAAGGGACTCATTTGAGGCTAAAGTTTATTTATTAACCAACAGACAGACAAAGTGTAACGGACCTGTGTCACCATGGAGAGGTCAATAATGAAGCACAGTAAACAGCAGATCGCCACGGCGATCTCCCTTTTGTAGCGATGGTAGTATTTTCCAGGAAACAGATCCAGGATCCCAGTGACGAACCCCTCGACGCCGACAAACTGCAGACACACACCGAG